>NW_006399806.1:18440265-18455291 GCF_000299155.1 Elephantulus edwardii
TCTTACGTCTTAGAATCTCATTGGTGTTGAGGTCTTTCTAAACCAGGTCCAATGGACCAATAGCAATATTGCAGCCATAAATGGTGTTGTTTGTGTGTTAGTAAATCAATGAGGAAGTAAGGTGCCGGCACCATCTTGTGATGGCGGTGTGCAAGTGCGGACCGCGCATGTGCAATGACGTCAATGATCTTAAACAGCTAGCCTGCTGCTGCGGTCGGCCTGCTGCACATGCTGCGTTAGGAAAATCTGCTGTCATGAACCTCTCTAAAGGGTTGAAGAGCAATGATGTCAGTTTAAAGATTGAGGTGCACTTGATCTATGCCGTGATCTTTTCAGTTACTTGCTATGCATCTGAAAGATGGGCAGTAACTAAAGGATGACAGAACTGACGCATTTGAGTTGTAGTGTTGAAGAAGAGTACTGAATATCCCACAGACTACCAAAAAACCCAACTCTGTTTTAGAGGAAGTACAACCAAGGTGCTTCTTAGAGGCAAGGATGGTGAAAATTTGCTTCACACACTTCGAGCATGTTGTTAGAAGGGCCAGTCCTTAGAAAAGGACATCAGAGCTGGGGCCGCAACCCTGGGAGTGACTTGCATGGCTGTGACTTGGGACCTGACCTGTGGCCGCTCAGCTCCTCCTTTCTGCTCCTGACGTTCACCACCTTGCTGGGTTTCCCCCACCTCTCCTTGGCCTATCCAACTCCTACTCCTCCTTCAGGTGCAAACCAGATGTCAACTTCTCATTGACACCTCATCTGCTGCACACGGGCAGCCAGTCACTCCCTCGTCTGTGCTCCACACATTTCCACCCAGCCAGTCACAGACACAAGACATTTAGAAGCACCAAACTCTGTGCTCAGTACTTTAAGTACTTGAACTGAGGAGACACATGTACTGTTGAGTTCGTAGGGAAATTATTTTAGGATGCAAAGGGCAAGGCACAGAGAAGTTAAGCAACTTGCACAACAGTGCACAGCCCATAACTGGCAGGGCTGGTGCACAGACCAGGCTGGCTGGCTCTAGAACTAGTGCTCCTAAACACTTGACCACACTGCTACTTCCTGGGCATGGGGTGCTTACACCCAGCCCCTCCATGAGGCTTTGAGAACCAGGGATTGGGATTTGTTCATTTCTGCATTCTCGGTTCCTAACACAAGCACATGCGACCCAGCCTATTTAAGGAAAACCACTAGCAAGGAAAATTCACCCATGTTCCAGGCTTTTCTGTGTTCTGTCACTGCTTTCCTGACAGGACAGGGCTCTGAATCCTCTCCAAGAAGCATAGCACAGTCTCCTTTAAGCTAATGAATAATCAAGAGCAACTCTTATTCAATTAAAAAAGAAATGATAAAGCTATTTCTTCTCATTGAAGAGTCGGAAGCTTAATGATAAAACAGTCTTGTGTTTGTTATGTTACCTTGCCCCATAGAAAGGAAGTATCTTCTGTTTATATAGAAAAAAGGAATAACAGAATCCGAACTGTAGCTGGGCTTCCAGCTGGTCCTTCTCTGGCCAGCAGCTCCTGAAGGCTGGGCAGAGGAAGTATGGAAGAAGTACAAGGAAGTACAGAGACGGAGGTCTGTGAAGGCAGGGCTGGCTGCAGCCCCTGCTCTGCTCTGCTCTGTCAGGTATGATCAGGTAAACGAAGAACCACAGTGGGGGGGGGGGTGCGCACGCGCGTGCACGCACACGCACTTTTAAGTCTCTGGAATTAGTAAAACCAACAGGCTGCCTGGCCACAGCTCTTTGCTCTGTTCCCCATCTTTGTGTATAAGCCATGTGTTTCCAGGGCTCTGGTCCTCACCTCATCAAAGGCAGATCAGGTCGAGGGCCAAACGGTCCTTGGCCTCAAGTCATCTGTACTCCTTGAGCCTTTCTCCTCACTTAGAAACGGAGGTGGGGATTTGCCAAGATTAAATGGCATTCCTTTCAAAAGCTCCAAGTCTGACTGGGATCCAGCATGCGCAAGAGGAAGCCTTTGAAGGTGCTACGGCTAATTTTCTAATAAAGCAAAACTACTCAGCAGGGCAGAGGACAGACATCTTTCAAATATAGGTTCTAAATAAGCTCTGTATAACATGGATTTTTTTCCATCCATCCTTCCACGGCTAATCAAGCTCAGGCCTAACTTCGTTAGTGGCCTAGTGGCAAGAAGGTGCACTGCAATTCCAAAGGCACAAGGTTCAAGGCCACCAGCTGCTCCACAGGAGAAGGATGGGCAATCTCCTCCCATGCGATTAACAGCCTCTGAAAACCCACCGGAGAGTCTGCTATGCATCGGTTCCAACTCGACGGCAAACAATAAGAACAACAACAAAGTTTCAAATTTGAAAAATGCCTGAAACTGGAATTAAGAGGTGACGGGCATGGCAGGGAAGCATGAGAGCAGGAGGAGGGGAAGGCCTGGAGGCACTTTTGCTTCCAGGCCACGTTTACTGAGTTCGTGAGTGTGTTCATTCCTGGCCTCATTGGTGAGTATGTATAGAGCATCTATTTTACCCAAGTTCAATGTGAAGCTCAGGGGTGAAAGAGACAAGGTTGTGACTCAAGTGAATCTCTATCCAGCCAAGGAGATGAGCAAAGATCTACATGACATCAGGCAGGAGGGGGCTTACAGGTCACTTCCAGTCTTCTCTATAAACTTGCTCTAAGAGAAAACTAACATCAGCCCAACTCCTGGACAGGTGGGGGAACAGGGACTTCATACTAGAAGCTAGTAGATCACCCTGATAGTCATGGAGTTTCTGTTTGTTTGGGATCTTGCTTTTAACTTTAGATGCACACAGGGACTTAATTTTTAGAAGGCCCCATTCATCAATGTTCTTTTCTGGTTGTGCATTTCTGGCTGTATTTGCCAGCCACTTTCTACCACACGCTAGACCTTCTATGTTTCCTGCATTTTGTCTTTTATGATCTTTATGATTTTTAGTTTTATTCCCAGATCTCTGGTCCAACTTGAGTTGATTTTTGTATGGTGTGAGATGTGGATCCTGCTTCAGCTTCCTACAGGTCCAATTTTGCCAGCATCATTTGATGAAGAGGTTGTCAGTTCCCTATTTAATAGGTTTTGTTTCCTTGTAAAATACCAGTTTTCTATAGATGTTGTTGTTATTGTATGTGCCGTCGAGTCGCTTGCGACTCATAACGACCCTATGTACAACAGCCCTAAACTCTGCTCTGTCCTGTGTCTATAGATAGATGTGTTAATTTCTGAGTTTTCAATTCTGTTTCATTGGTCTACGTATCTATCATTGTTCCAGTACCATGCTGTTTTGGTTATTACAGCGATGCAGTAGGTTTTGAGATCAGGGAATGCTATACCTCTCACTTAATTTTTGCTTTTCAGAAGTGCTTTGCTTATTCGGGGTCTCCTTTCCAAATGAATTTGTCTATTGCTTTTTTTTTTAAATGTTTCTTAAACGTGGCATTGCCTATTGCCTTTTCTATCTCTTTGAAGAACTAATTTAGTATCTGTATTGGAATTGCATTGAGCAGGTAGAACAGTTTTTGATAGGATTGTCACTTCTACTATATTAAGTCTTCCTATGCTGTTAGGGACCTCTCTAAAGTACTCAGGAGCAACGGTGTCTCTCTGGAGACTAAGGTGCGCCTGATACAGGCCGTGGTCTTTGCAATCGCTTGTTATGCATCAGAGAGTTGGACAATGACTAGGGAGGACAGAAGGAGAGTTGATGCTTTTGAGCTGTGGTGCTGGAGAAGAGTACTGAATGTACCCTGGACTGCCAGGAAAAAAACAGAATCATCTTGAAGAGGATTAAACCAAGCTACTCCTTGGAGGCAAGGATTCTGGGGCTTCGTCTGACATACTTTGGACATGTTGCCAGAAGGGACGGGTCCTTGGAGAGGGACATAATGCTTGAGAGGGTGGAGGGACAGCGCAGGAGGGGAAGACCCTCTATGAGATGGATTGATTCGGTGACTGGGGTAATCGGGATGGGCGTGTCAGGGGCAGTGCGGTTGGCACAGGATAGAACAGGGTTTAGAGCTGTTGTGCATAGGGCCGCTATGAGTCGCAAACGACTCGACGGCACATAACAACAACAACATCCATGAACAAGGAACATTATTCCATTTCATTAGGTCTCTTACTGTTGATCACAGTAGTGTTTTGTAGTTTTCTTTATAAAGGTCTTCTGTGTCTCTAGTTAGGTTTATTCTTAAACTACCTTTGTGGTTAGCTATTATAAATTATTTTCACCTTCTCTACTTCTTCTCTGGGTTTTCTTTGCTACTATAGAGGAATCCCATTGATTTTTGTATCTTGATCTTATATCCTGCCACTCTACTGAATTGGTCTACCAGATGTAACAGTGTTTTTGTTTTTGTTTTTTATTTGAGTCCTTAGGGTTTTCTGTGTATTCTATCATATCTTCTGAGTATAGCGAGAGTTTTACCACCTCTTTGCCGATCTGGATGTTTTTTATTCCCTTCTCTTGTTGTATTACACTAGTAAGTACTTCCAATAGAATATTGACTAGAAGTGGTAACAGTGAGCATCCTTGTCAGGTTCCTTTTCTCAGAGAGAATGCCTTTAATTTTCTCCATTGAGAATGATGTTGGCTCATGGTTTTACATATATACTTCTCACTATGTTGAGGAAGTTCCCTTCAATTTCTATCTCGTTGGGTGTTTTAATCAAGAAGCAGTGTTGGATTTTGCCAAAGACTTTTTCTGTATCAATTGATAGGATCATGTGGTTCTTGTTCTTTGTTTTGTAAATGTGATTAATTATGTTGTTTTTCTTATGTTGAACCATCCTTGCAGACCTGTTAGGAATCCTGCTTGGTCATGATAAATTATTTTCTATTTTATTTTTCCTATTGGCCATAACTTTGTTGAGAACTTTTGCATCTATGTTCCATTCTGTTAACTTTTATTCTCTTTTTATTATGTAATTTTTCATGTGAGTGCTAGATTTAGGGGAGCATTGGCTCTTTTAACTTTTCATTTCACTCCAAGCCCCATTTCTCCTCATTCATACCCAAATAACAGATCTATCTTACTCCCCAAACCCTGGAAGAATATGTGCTTATGGCTTGAGCACTAGAGGTTCACAGGTAGCTGCTAATGAGTTCCAGAAGGCAAAAAAATGGAGAAAAAAAAGGAAAGAAATGGTATTTCAGAACTATGAGTCCTAGGCAGGGTTGCCAGGTTAGAGATAGGTCACCTAGTTAGAGCTCTGGTGACATAGTTCAGAGGTTATTATGCTGCTAACCTAAAGACATTTGAATCCATCTCCAAGGAGAAAAATGGGCAATCTCCTTCTGTACAGTTCATAGCCTCTGATAACTCACTAGAGGGTCAGCTATGAGCAGGTTCCAGCTCCATGGCAGTGACTTGAGAGTTAAATTTTAATTTCAGGTAAATAACAAATAACTTTAGTAGGATATGCCTTATGCAATGAAGAGCAATCATCATTTAGCTGAAATTCTAATACACAGAATATCTGAGGTGTAATTATTTATTTGTTGTCTAAATCTGGTCACCTTATAAAAGTGGCATATATCAAGTTCTGTTTAGAATGAGATTAAATCAAGAGGTCTGTCAGCTCCAGAAAGAAATGAGTAATACACTCCTACACCAGGGTGGGGGTGGGGGCTTGATGGGACAGAGGTGAGAGGCATTCTGAAGAAAGAATGGTCAGTACCTGCAGCCTGGTTGGAGATACGGGAGAAAGAAGAGAGACACAGAGTTATGAAAATGTAGTTCACTTAGTTCTCATCTTTTTTCAGTGCTTAGGAAGAGATATGCTGGGAAAGGTGGAAGGTCAGGGAAAGAGGGGAAGACCCTCAACAAGATAGATTGACACCGTGACTGTAACAACAGTGAGCACAGGATAGAGCTGAGACTGGCACAGGATAGGGCGATAACCAGATCTGTTGTGCATCAGGTCGTCATGAGTTGGAGACCACTTGAAGGTACCTACGCTGCAATCCCTAAGGCACACAGTTCAAAACCAGCAGCTGGTCTGCAGGAGGAGGATGGGCATTCTCTTCCTATGCCTCCAAAAATCTCCCATAAGGTCAGCTGTGGGTCAGTACACAACAACAATAACAACAGCAGCAACAATTCAATTCATTAGCTGAGCAGTTTGGGGAAGATACTCTGAGCCTAACCAATTGCTTGGACTCAACTTTGAGTCCTGGTTTCCAGTCGTTGGTTTCACCGCACACTCAAGCTGAAGTCATTCTTCTACTCTCAGACTGTCTTTGTCTAATTATTTCAAGCACAGAGTAAAGTTCCCAGTGTAAAGTGACAGCCCCACTGTTTCACAGCACTTGGACTTCAAAGCTCTTGGGTCTTCTGAATGTGCACTGCCCAGTCCTTGAGCTTCTTCTCATTGGCACCTTTCCTCAGTTCCTTCATGAAGCCATCAGGAAAAATGCGTTAGGGCAGGACTGGGGACAGAGCGCTGCAGCAAGCCAGCTGCACCGATGCTCCAGGTGGATACCACTCCATAAAGAAACAACCTAGTCCCATCTGATGTATTGCTGGCTGGATCTTGTCTCCCTGTCCTCAAACATGATGCAGAAACTTCTCATAGCCAGCTCTGAGAACGAGACCCCTGCCTCCTGCCTTTGTGATTTGGAGTTACACAGCCATTTCATCTAATTAGAAAGTATTTTGTTCTTTCATGTCCTTTTATCTTCATTGCTTTTTCCTCTTTTTCATGTCAACTATATGACTAGGACTTACAGTAAAATCGTGCAATTCCTTCTGAGTTACAAATGATGAATGCACAAAAGGCCATCTTTCACCTTTGTTCCACTCACCCTGTCCCAACTCTTTGGGGACCCCCCTTTGTTTCTCTTTTTGTCAATAACAGGGACCCCCGCTTCTGCATCACCACCACCAGCTTCCCCACTATTCCCCAGTTAGGACTTGGGACTTAAAGCAGCACTTTTCCTTGGCCTCTGCTGCCACCTTCAGGATAACATGAGGGATTATCCAAGGGCCCTGAGCAACCCCACTGCCATGGATTTGCTTCCAGCTCTTAGAACCTTCCCTACAAACCTCAAGGCTGTAAATCTTTCCAGGAAGACACTGTACATCTTTCTCTCATGAAGCAGCTGGTGGCCTGGAACTTCCAACTTCTGGGCCAGAAGCTACCACAGTACACACAACACCAGCTGGACTTCACCAGTGGTCAAGAACCCTCCCGGTATCTAAGTTTCAAGGATGCACTTCTTTGCCTCTCTGGAGCTGAGGTACCAATATGTAATTATGTAAATTACTTTGGGCAAGCCACTCTTCTGAGCACCAATTTCCTTATCTCTGATACAGGATTCACTTGCACATAAAAATTGTTCTTTCGTGAAAAACAAGCAAGCAAACCAAACTAGTTACCATCCAGTGGATTCTGACTCCTAAACGACTCCTACAAGTGAGAGTTGAACTATTCCATAGGATTCCCAAATATTGTGGAAGCATATGGATTCATCTTTGTCCCATGGAGCAGCTGGAGGGCTCAAACTCTTGAACTATCTATTAGCGGTTGAGCATTTAACCACTGCGCCTCCAGGGTTCTGTGATAGAGATTATTATGAATTCCTATTGTTATATCAATTATATATTATATTAGTGGGCTTTCCTATACTTTGGCATATTTATTCACTAAAATCACTAAGTAGGATATGTTGTTGTTAAGTGCCATCAAATCATAGACAACTCATAGCGACCCTACAAACGAAAGTCCTCAACACTTGTGTGACTTTCATCATTTCTCCAGGTTCATAGGGTTTCCGGAGGCAAGTTATTACGGAAGTGGATGCCACTTCTGCTTCCAAGCTTGTTTTAATCAAGGAGCTCTACCAAACACTGTCCACCATGAACCATTATCACATTTGACACATCAGTGTCACAGTGTTCAGCTTCACAGCAACCACAAGTTACCTCTGTACAGTCAGTGGACACACCAGGGCTATACAGCCTAGAAGAATGTTTGACTAAAAACAATTTAAAACAAGCCTGAAGGCCGCAGATTAAAGTCACCCACCTTTGGCTTGGTAGCATCACTTTCTGTCCACTAGGCCAATTGATATAAAGACATGAAAAATAGTATACTCTCCCTGTTGAAAATCATCATGTTGCAAGAGGCATATCAGTCATACCCACAGGGAATTGTTGGTTTCCTGTGACAATGTGATCTACTTGTGATCCAGGTAAACGAAGCAGTGACTAACTCTGGTGCCAGCAGGGAAGGTATCACAACAGGGAGCATGAGAGCTGTGCTTGGAACACACACACACACACACACACACACACACACACACACACACACGACAGGAAAGGGGGAAACAATAGAGACAGGGAACAATAAATCATAGTATCTTCACTCAGTTTCCCCAAGGAAGTCCCCAAGCAGGGACTGAACTTTCAGATCCTACAGTAGACTTGCTAAGAGCAATATGTGGGGAGAGAATTTCTCAGCTTCAGTGCAAGGTCTTTGCCCATGTGGAGGCCTGGCCTCGGTGGTGAAAGAGGAAGAGGAGCCCCAAGAATGGGCACAGAACATTCCAGTCTGGATCCAGGCCCTGCCACTCACTCACCATGTGGTCTCAGCTAAGATCCTCACCCCCTCCAGGCCACGGTGTTTCAGTCTGCAAATAAGGATAACAATATCTAGCTCAGGATGTAGATTTAAGGTAACACAAACGTAACAAAAATGTGCTCAAATACATTAGCCAATGGTATAATCGCTGGCTGTGCACCTCTGGGAAAGTGTCCTACCTCACAAGCCTGTTTGGTCATATGTTGTTGTTACTGTTGTTGTTGTTAAGTGCCGTCGAGTCGCAGAGTCCTCGACACTTGGGTGCCTTTCATCCTCTCTCCAGGCTCATAGGGTTTCCAGAGGTAAGCTATTATGGAAGTGGATGCCACTCCTCCTTCCAAGCTTGTTTTAATCGGGGAGCTCCAGCCCACTCTTTCTCCGCATTGGGTAACCAACCATTAACGCATTTGACACATCCGTGTATCAGTGTTCAGCCTCACAGCAACCACAAGTGACCACGGTATGGCAACTTGTACACCAAGGCTATACGACCTAGAGGAATGTCTGAACGCACGTATCATGAACTACCTGTGAGGAAACAATTAAGTACCATAAGCTCTAAAGATCATATACACTTGAGAAGTGAAATAGGAAATTACAAGAACTCTGACAGGCGAGTGGCAAGGAGCTGCACTGCCAGGCCAAAGGCACCAGCTGCTCCGTGGGAGAAAGAAGGGCAGTCTCCTCCCATGGGATTTACAGCCTCTAAGTGGATCTGCTATGAGTCAGTCCTGAATCCATGGCCACAAGCTGGTTTCTTTTAATTTTTAAAACAAAAAAAAAGTATTCTTTTTCAAATACATTTTTTAAATGTACCTACTATTTATAAAGCATTTTGACTCTCATTTTGTCCTCTAGATTTTTTTCTGTTGTTGTTGTTGTTGTTAAGTGCCGTCGAGTCGTAGGTGACTCATAGCAACCCTATGAACAAAAGTTCTCAACACTTGCATGACTTTCATCCTTTCTCCAGGCTCATAGGATTTCCAGAGGCAAGCTATTATGGCAATGTATGCCACTCTTGTTTCCAAGTTTGTTTTAATCAGGGAGCTCCACCTAACACTGTCCACCATGGGTAACTATTATCACATTTGGCACATCAGGGTCTCAGTGTTCAGCTTCACAGCACCTGCTCTGTACAGTAAGTGGACACACCACTTTTTTATGTTAGCAACCTTAAAAGGTAGGTCTTCTTTTCAAAGGAGGCTTGGTGGTGCAGTGATTAGGCACTTGACTGTGACTTGAACCGAGTCTGGAGAAAGAGGGAACAGTCTGCTTCCATAAAGAACATTGCCTTGTAAACTCTATGGGGCAGCTTTCCTCTGTCCTACAGTTGTGACTCTGAGTCTACAGCAGGGGGCTTTGGGGTCATTGTGTATGTTCATAGAACAGGTGTTAAAATGGTCAGAGGTCAGTTTCATCAGTTAATAGATCTTCAGGGGGTAGAATAGTAACTGAGGGCTGATCATGACAGAGGCAGTGGCAGCTCTACAAGAGAGGCTCATGGGAAACACAGCTGAGAAGAGGAGCAGATGAAATGCACATGCTAGAGGCTCTCAGGGCTCAGTGCTGGGGCTCGGCTATCTTTCTTACTTACTCGGGGATCTCCCAGACTCACAGCTTTCTGCTCCACCTATATTCCAACACCCCACAGTTCTGTCCTCTGCGTGTTTGTCAAGTTAGCCACTCCATTTGTGTTTCTAAAGGGCATCTCAAACTCAATGTTCTAAATGGAACTCTTGTATCGTGGACTGCCAAAAGGACAAACATACGTGTCTTAGAGAAGATGCAGCCAGTGTACGCCTTGGAGGCAAGGATGGCAAAGTTTCATCTCACATACTTCGGGCATGTTACTAAGAGAGGCTATTCCTTGGAAAGGGACAACATGCTTGGAAATGTGGAGGGTCAGTGAAAGAGAAGAAGACCCTCACTGAGATAAGTTATACAGTGACCACTGCAAGGGTTCAGGTGTGTCAGGGAAGAGTTAGGACAGGACAGATCTGTTGCTCATCAGATCACTATGAGTCACACTCTAACACCAACAACCTCTTCTCTCAGCTCCCAGTTTCAATCAGGTGGCAGCACCATCTCTCCTTCTGCCTGGAGTCATCTTTGATCCCTTTCTTCTCTCAACTTCCAAAAAGACTTGGACAGGAAACCTTTTCATTCTTTGCAAAGCATCCCCATAATCAATCACTTCTATCCACACCCACTGCTACATCCAGCCACAAGCAGTGGCCTCCCTCACCCCCATCACCACGTGGCCTCCTGTGGCCCCCGGTACCTTCCAGAGCGTCAGTGTGATTCTTGGAAAAGGAAATGCCCATCTTCTGTTCAAAAGCAAAACAATGCCAAAGTCTCTAAAATGTCCACATAAACAAACTTCTCCTTTCCAAATAGACATGATTTACTTACTGTTTTTGTTTTTATTTTTCTACTAATTTATTTGGGTTTGTAAAGATAAGTAAGGGTGCAGGTGGAGCCTGTAGGATTTTAATTGTTTTTGGTGAAACATTCTTCTGGGTTGTGTAACCCTGGTATGTCCACTTGCTGTACAGAGGTAACTTGTGGTTGCCATGAAGCCAAACACTGTGATGCTGATGAGTCAAATGTGAGAATGGCTACCCATGGCGGACAGTATTTGGTGGAGCTTCCCAATTAAAACAAGCTTGGAAGCAGGATTGGCATCCAATTCCAAATTAGCTTGTCTCTGGGAACCCTATGAACCTGGAGAAAGAATGAAAGTTATACAGGTGTGCAGGACTCTCTTTCATAGGGTTGATGGCACTTAACAACAACAACAACTAGTTTATTTACAAAATTCAAATACAAATTTGAACAAATTCTCAATTTCCCTCACACACACACCCCCCCACACCCATCAAATTGTACAACCCAATGATTAATCCCCCCTTCCGCCTGCACATCCACATCCCTCTGCTTCTAGCCTCTACCACCCCTCCTGGATATTTATGCTCATTCTACAATAATGGTTTTATACAATATTTATCCTATGGGACTGAGTTAGTTCACTCAGCGTAATGCTCTCCAGTCCCTCCCAAGTTAGGTAATAATTTACAAAGTTATTGCTCCTGTGTGCTGCAGAGAATTCCATCCATTGTGTGAATGTTCTTAAGAGACAAATGGATCAAGCTTAGAAGCACTAGTCCAAGGTATAAAGAGACTGCCAAATACAACCAGAAATGCACAATCTAAAGAGGATAAAATTGATGCATGGGACCTTCTAAAGATTAAATCTCTATGCACATCAAAAACATTTTTCCAAGAGAGTGAAAAGAAAACCTACAGACTGGGAACAAATATTTGGTAATTCCACCTCAGAAAAGAGTCTTATAACAAAAGTTTACAGAATAACTCCTGGGACTCCACAAGAAAAAGACTGATAATCCAATTACAAAATGGGCAAAAGACATGGAAAGAATTTTCACAGAGGAAGATATTTGAATGGCAAACAGATACTTGAAGAAACGCTCCAAATCACTGGCAATAAGAGAGAGGCAAATCAAAACCACAATGAGGTACCATCTCACTCAAGTAAGAGTGACAAAGTTTAAGAGGGCAGCAAGTAATAAACGTTGGAGAGAATGTGGCAAGAAAGGAACTCTTACACATTGTTGGTGGGATTATAAAATGGTACAACCATTCTGGAAGGCAGTTTGGGGTTTCCTCAAAAAGTTGAACATAGAAATACCATATGACTCAGGTATTCCACTACTTGGAATATACCGAGAATATGAGAACTGAGGCACAAACTGAGATTTGTACACCAATCTTCATAGCAGCATTATTCACCATCACAAGAACATGGAAATAGCCCAAATGTCCAACCACAAGCGAATGGACTGAGAAATTATTTACTTATTGTATGCGTTCTTGTTTATCATAACATAAGCTCAGCAAGGGTTTGTTTATTGGCACATGGTAGCTTGTTGTCACTGAGTCAATTCTGCCTCATGGCGGCCTATCTGTTGGAGTAGAACTTCTCCACAGGGATTTCTAGGGTATAATCTGTACAGACGGACAGTCACCTGCCCTTTCTTACTCTGAGCCACTGGGTGAGTTCAAACCACTAACCTCTAGGTTAGAAGCCAATTGGCAAACTACCTGTACTACCCAGGCTCCTCCCATGGTCAGATCTCAAAGATTCAAACTCGCAGCTGCTGAGCCAGAGCTGACCCTCCCGAAGGGTTTTGAGGATGTTGCTTTCATTAGAGGTGATTACCCACCTTTATCTTGTGCAGCTGTTGACAGAGTCAATTCAGAGAGAAGTGTGGCCTGAGTCAGACGCACAGCTCCCCGCAGGCTAGGGTGCCATCGCTGTCATAGAGCCAGAACTCTCACAGCTGACCCTCCACTAGATTTTCAAGGCTTCAAATTGCATCCTTCTCCCAGTGTTGCTGTGGATTACAAATGCCAGAGAGGCTCAGCTTTGGAGTTGGCAGTACAACACCCTACACACTAGGCCATCTGAACCCAAAGAAATATCTTTTGTATAAATGAAACATTAGCATGGTTTATATAAAGGTTGAAGAACTACTGCTATTAGAGGAAATGATATAAAGACATTTGTATTCAGAAAAATAGAATTCCAACTAGATCCTACCATTCCAAACCCACAACATATTCCATACTGAACATACCATAGACTGCTTAGAGAACAAACAGATCCATCCTAGAGAGGGTGAAATCAGGCTGCTCCTTAGCACAAGGATTCTGAAGCTCCATCTGACATACTTTGGACATGTTTCAAGGAGAGACCAGTCCTTGGAGAGGAATGCATACATGGGAGGGGGGAGGGTCAGTGCAGGAGAGGAAGACCCTCGATGAAATGGATTGATTTAGTGACTGGGGTAATAGGGGTGGGTGTGTCAGAGACGATGGAATTGGCTCAAGATATGGCAGGGTTCAGAGCTGTCATACATAAGGTAGCTATGAGTCACAAGCAACTGGATGGCACATAACAACAGCAACCACATAGTACCTGGCACAGAGGGAGTGCCTACATATTCTAATTGATTGAATCTTCAGTTAGTCCCGGTGAAGCAATTGTTATTTGCTCATCTTCTAACTGAAAGGTTAACAGTTTGAACCCACTCAGTCACTTATGGGATAAAGACTTGAGGATCTGCTCCTTTGAAGATGACCACCTAGAAAACCCAGGGTGAGGTAACATTCTTCCAGAGAGTCACTATGCATCAGCTGGAAGACCCCTAGTGGCAGCCCTCTTTCAGCAACCGCCTGAGGCACTCTCTCTTCCTCCACCTCTCCTTCCCACCCTACCCACCCCACCCGGCATGTCCAGGGCCCGATGCCCTTAGGTGGGAGGGCTGCAAATGTAAACCGTTCCCAAGAGGAAGCACCCAAGGACAGTGACCTCAATGGATTCCGTTCACGTGGGCTCTGCCAGGGACAAACAGTGCAGGAGCCCTTTCCCCTATGACGTACTGCAGGGTGGAGAGTAAAGTGCCTAGGAAATGACTAAACCTGGATTGGAAAACCAGCTAGGTCTCACTGTACCAGCTGGGAAAGGCAAGTTTGCAGAGGGCTCACGAGAAATTGGGGTAAGGCTGCCCTCTGCCGGTGAAAGGACAAACACAGCTGCGTTCAACCCTGGCCAGTCAGCTCCCATCCGCAGCGAGCCCGGAAGACAGAGCCAGGAGCTGCCTGGGGATTTTCAAAGGCTGTAAACTTTTTCAGAAGCAGAACTTTGTCGTCTGTTCAAACCACACATTTTTCCGTTTGCAGCCGAATACTTTAACCATTATATTAATAGGGCTACTTTTAAATAGTGTTCAGAGTGCATCAAAAATAAGAGGCATAATGGAGAAATAGGAAGCCCTGGTGGCTTAGTGGTAAGGAGTCACACTGTCAACCCCAAGGAAAGATGGAGAGAAAAATGGACAGTCTCCTTCCATGCAATTAAGTGCCTCTGAAAATGCAATCCACTGTAAGGTCAGCTATGAGTTGGTTTTGACTTGATGGTACATAACTGTCTAGGAAGGCTCTAAGGAAAGGCCAGGTGTTACTGAAATGGGCCACCAGGCTGTCTGAGCCTGATACTCTGTACCTTCTAGTTGATACTCCTGCTATGAGACCAGGTCCAGCAACTGTTCCCGTGCTGGCCTCTCTGAGATTGGTTTCTTCAGGGAGATTCACATCTGTGCCCCCTCCAACTCCACCTCCAGGACTGATGTCTGTTGCTTTTGTTGTTGTTAGGTACCATCAAGTCAAGCACCACTCACAATGACCCTATGAATAGCAGATCTGAATCCTGTCTTATCCTGTACCATCCTTATCATCTCTGACACACCTGAACCCATTGCTACAGTCACTGTGTCAAACCATCTCATTGAGGGTCTTCCTCTCTTCGCCAACCCTCCACCTTTCCAAGCATGATGTCCCCTTTCCCAAGAAGGCAGTGTTTGGTTTTTG
>NW_006399806.1:18457078-18462358 GCF_000299155.1 Elephantulus edwardii
CTTCTAGTTATATTTACTCCCAAATATTTAATCTTGTGATTAGCTACTGTGAAGGGTATTGCTTTTCTTAACTCCAGCTCTGTATTCTCTCTGTCACTGTAGAGAAATCCAACTGATTTTTGTATGTTGACAAGAAGGCAGTTTTAATGCACTCAGTCACACCCTAGGGGAACCAGCTGATGCACTGTTCCTGTAAAGACAGGATCACTCACTATGTGCTGGAATCAGCTGGATGATGAGGTGAACCCTCCGGGGACCCCCAGGATGGAGGTCTTCTAGGGGTCCAGGGAGCTCTGAAGGATAAGAAGAATGAGTAGTTGGTGTGTTTTCTGTGAGGATCCTATAGGTTCCCTTGGAATCTCATGGATCCCCAGCCTCAGGGAGATGAAGAAGAACATATGAAATCGGTCTGACCTGTGCCTTCTGCCTGATGGCTGACGTCACCACACTTCTGCTGCAGTGGGTGTCCCTGAGGCATGAGGGGTCACCGTGGGAGCACTGAGGTTGCTCCCAGAGGAGTTGATGATGCCAATACCAGCAGGATGGGCCACCTGAGGCCAGGAGCAGAGCAAATTGAGGGAGCTTTCCCTGGATCTCAGCAACTTCTTCCCTCCTTCTTGGGGAGAGTCCAGGAAGCAAGGATACCCTGAAGAATTGTCCCACTGCCCTCCCTGAGCCTGGGGTGTTGTTTATCAGAGGAGTCGCTGGTTTTAAAAGGACACAGCATACACAGATACAAATGCCAAAAGATTTCTATATATGAAGGACAAATAGACAGAGATGGAACTTGGGTGCACTAGCCCATCGGGAGTTATGCCACTAAAACAAAGAGCCACTCCAAGGGAGGAAAATGGACTGTTTCCTCACATGAGATTTATAGCTGTAGACCTAGCTGAGGGTCAGTTATGAATTTGGCCTAACTCCATGGCAATAAGCTTGCCTTTTGAATATATACAAATATATATATTTGCTAGTGTTCTTGTAAAGTGCAACAATGAATGAATGGAAATCCAAAGTCTCTGTAAATTTTATATAAAAAAAATTTAAAAAACACTATTCATACTTTCAGCCAGGATCCATCTGCCTATACACAGTCTATGTTATATGGATTATGTATTGTTCTTGTTTTTATGTGC
The DNA here is from genome assembly GCF_000299155.1 of Elephantulus edwardii. NCBI lineage: Eukaryota > Metazoa > Chordata > Mammalia > Macroscelidea > Macroscelididae > Elephantulus > Elephantulus edwardii. Next base: position 18,458,215 of record NW_006399806.1, read on the forward strand.
TGTCAAGTTGCTTGCAACTCATAGCAACCTATGTACAACAGCTCTGAACCCTGCTCTATCCTGTGCCAACCTAACTCTCACTGACACATCTACTCCCATTACCCCAATCACTGAATCAATCGATCTCATCAAGGATCTTCCTCTCTTGTGCTGTCCCGCCTTCCAAGTATGATGTCCCTCGTCAAGGACTGGTCCCTTCTTGTAACATGCCCAAAGTATGTCAGACAGAACTTCAGAATCCTTGTCTCCAAGGAGCAGCATGGTCTCACCCTCTCCTGGACGAACCTATTTATTCTCCTTGCAGTCCATGGTATATTCAATACACTTCTCTAGCCCCACAACTCAAAGGTATCAATTCTTCTATCATCCCTAGTCATTGTCCAACTCTCTGATGCATAGCAAGTAATTGTAAAGTCTATGGCCTGGATCAGGTGCACCTTAGTCTCCAAACTGACATCGTTGCTCTTAAGTACTCTGGAGAAGTCCCTGACAGCAGACTTCTCCAGTGCAATTTGTCTTTTTATTTCCTGGCCGCTGATGCCAAGAGTGTTGACTGTAGAGACAAGTAAACTAAAGCTGTTAACAATCTTTTTTTTCCTTGCTGTTGGGCTTCAATCCATATTTAAAGCTGCAGTCCTTGACATTTTGCAGCAAGCACTTCAGGTCCTCCTCAGTTTCAGCAAGCAAGGTTATGTCATCTGTATAACACAGGTTGTTGATGAGTCTTCCTCCAATTTTGATATGTATACATTTGTATTTATTTTTATATAGAGAAATATATTTCTATATTATATATTTATTATAATTATAAAATTATATGTAGTTTTAACATATAAATATATTTCTATATATTCTATAATAAATAATCTATATAATATAGGGAGCTCTGGTGGCCCAGTGGCAAGAAACTGCACTGCAATTCTGAAGGCATGCAGTTGGAGGCCATCAGCTGCTCCAAGGGAGAAGGATGGGCAATCTCTTCCCGTGCAATTAACTGCCTCTGAAAACCCACCGGAGGGTCAGCTATGATTTGGCTCCAACTCGATGGTACACAACAACAATAACAACACAGACTTTGTGTATAGACAGATGGATCCTGGCTGAAAGAAAGAATACCAGAAGAATGCCTGTGTTTTATTAGCTATGCAAAGGCTGTATCATAACAAATTATGGCTAATATTGAGAAGGATGGGAATCCAGAATATTTAATTGTGCTCATGCAAAACCTATACCCAGACCAAGAGGATGTAGTTTGAATAGAGCAAGGAAATACCACATGGTTTAAAATTAAGAAAAGTGTGTGTCAGAGTTGTATCCTTTCCCTATACCTATTCAGTCTGTGTGCTGAGCAAATTATTCGAGACACTGAACTTTATGAAGAATGTGACATTGGGATTAGAAGACAATTCATTGATAACCTGCATTATGCAGCTAACATAACTTTGCTTGCTGAATGTGAGGAGGACTGGAAGCATTTGCTGCAGAAGATCAAGGACTGCAGCCTTCAATATGGATCACCTTTCAACGTCAAGAAAACAAAAATCATTCCCACTGGCCCTATAGGCAGCATCATGATAGATGGAGAAAGGACAGAACATGTCAACAATTTCATCTTATTTGGCTTCACCACGAATACACTTGGTCTCCAGCAGTCAGAAGATCTGGAGACGTATTTCACTAGGATAGTTTGCAGTCTGGGACCTCTCCAAATATTTTAAGAAGCAATGATGTAAGTTTAAGGACTAAGGTGTACCTGATTCAGTCTTTTAAATCACTTGCTACTCATCTGAGATCTGGGCAATGAATGAGGATGACAGAAGAAAAATTGATGCTTTTAAACCATGATTGGAAAAGAGAATTGACTACTCCAAGGATTGAAAAAAAAAATCAGTTGTCTCTTGGAGAAGGTGCAGTCAGAGTGCTCCCTGGAGTCAAGGATGCTGAAGCTCCTTCTGACGTATTTTGGGCATGTTGCTAGGAGAAGCTTTCATGGGAGAAGGTCATCAGGCTTGGAAAGGTGGAGGGATGGCGAAAAGAGAAGACCCTCATCCAAGTGGATTGGCACAGTAGGACTGAGTGTGTCAGAGATTATGAAGATAGCACAGGTTAGGACAGGGTTGAGATCTGTTGTTCATAGGGTCATTATGGGTTTTACTTGACTCGATGGCACCTAAAAACAAATGTATAAAGAGAGCTCAGGTGAGGTGCCCTGGTGGTAAAGAGCTGTGCTGCCAATCTCAAGTCGTGCTGTTCATATCCCCTACTTATCCTACTAGAGGAAGATGGGCAATCTCTGCTATTTGCTGTCTCTGAAAACCTGCTGGAGGGTCAGCAGTGGGTTCTGACTTGACAGTGCATGTGTGTTCAGTACATAGATTATACAGATAAAATATATTGTATTTACATGGTGTATCTGTTACGTACCATTACATTATTTACTCTCCACATGGCGTTTCATTCCATGAGCCTGCTGCAGTGGCACCGAGCAACAACAATAATATGGTACATTGTAAACTGTGTAAGGATTCCTGGTGTTATAATGATCAAGTGTGGGGATGCAAACTGAAAGCTGTTCAAACCCACCAGCTGTTCTTCAGGAGAAAAGATTCAGCAATATGATTTCCTTAAAGATTGTTATTGTCATTATGTGCTGTCAAGTCAACCGACTCATAGCTGAGTCTCCAGTGGGTTTACGGAAGCTATAAATCACACAGGAGGTGATGCCCTTCTTTCTCCTGGGGAGCAGCTGATGGATTCAAACTGTGTTGTTGGCTTGGCTGTGCTAACTCTTTACCTGCTGGGCCCCAGAGCTCTTATAACGTGAAAAACCTGTGGTGGCCCTGCTCTGTCCCATGAGGTTGCTATAGGTCTGGAACTTACCCAACAGCACACAACAATTACACACTATGTATGTACACAATTTACCTCCCATAGCAGCAGCAAGGTTGTGAGGACCCCTGCAGTGGGGCCACCTGGTAACGTAGAGAAAGAGAGACCTTCACCTTCATCCATGTAGGTAGGTCTTCAGTGCCAGGCCCCACACAGAGCTGCATCTAAGCTCCCCCTGCCTGAGTGGGTACCGGTATCCTGATTCTGTGCAGGTGGAGTGGGCTGAGCCTACCTCCCTGGGGCACAGAGTCACCTGAGAGGAAGGGGCATGCTGTCCCCTGTCCATTTCCGGGGATTCCATGTAGCCACACCAAAGCAGGACAGACTTGGCCTAGCCTGGACAGAGGAGCAACCTGCTGCCCGAGAGAAAAAGATAGAAAACACACAACAAAAAATCACATTGCAAGATCCCTGGCACTTGTCTGGAAATTTGCTTTCTAACAGTACAGTTATGTTTGGGTTGCCCACAGTAGTCTGGCATGGAGGAATCACTGGGGCACAGATGAGCCCAAGCACATACCCACAGCCCAGTCTGAGCCGACTGAGGCCGGCCCCACCCGGAACATAGTGCCCCTTTGTGGCCCACCTTCCCTCACACCCGAGGCTCCCTCCCTTCAAAGCATTCCTGAAGCAGCAACAAAAAAACAGAGCAGCTTTCATAATCACTCAGAGGAAATAGAAAGGAAGAGAACTTTCCCTGCACTTGGAGTGTTACCGCGCTTGAATTCTCTCTGACTGCCCTGTCCACACCAGTTATTATGAGCTTGCAGTGGGCCGTGGAAGGACCCACAGACAGTGCAGGGCACAGGAGTCTGAAACCTAGTGCTGTCTGGGAGGCATGGGTGGGTGAGGATGGAGAAGAGAGAGAGAGTTGTTGGTGTTGGTGTTGTTAGGTGCCCTGTGTACAACCCCAACTCATAACAAGGTTGTGTAAACAGACAGAAACATTGCGGCCCCCTGTGCTAGCCTCACAGTCAAGGACTACTAGCCAGTTGTTGCTGTCACTGCATCAATTCATCTTGCTGAGGGTTTCCTTCTCTGACCCTCACCTTCCCAAGCATGATGTCCTTTTCCAGTGACTGGCATCTCCTGACAGACAACATGCCCAAAGGATGTGAGACAAAGACTCCCCCACCTTACCTCTAAAACAACACTTCTTCCAAGATAATGAGACTGGGGGTGTGTGTGTGTGTGTGTGTGTGTGTGTGTGTGTGTGTCTATGTCTGTGTGTTTCTGTCTGTGTCTCTGTGTGTGT
>NW_006399806.1:18462458-18468689 GCF_000299155.1 Elephantulus edwardii
TGTGTGTGTGTGTGTGTGTGTGTGTGTGTAGTTGTTAGTTGCCTGCATAGTGGATTCTGTAATTTTCTTCTCTGTAATCCTGAAGGAAGCTGACCACTACGTGTTTTCTCCTACACATTGCTGATGAATAGAAAGAGCCAGCCTCTGGGTCAGAAGTTCTGTGTGAGTAGTAAACATTTAGGCAGTCCCTGGGATAGCTCCTACTTGCCCTTTAATGCAGTGCAAGTTTGTCTTTACTTTGAAATGTAAAATTGACTCGACTTCTGCTGGAAATACATTCTTCATCATAATCATGTTCACTTGCTGCAAGATGTAGTTTTTAAATTACTGAAAAATCTCCCATTTTCTTGCACTGTGGTTCTCATGAGCTGTAGAGTCAGAAACAACTCGCAGCTGGCCGTCCACTGGTTTTCAGAGGCTGTAAATCACATAGGAGGAAACTGCTTATCTTTCACCCAGGGAGCAGCTGGTGGATTTGAACTGTGTGGTCCAAAGTTGACAGCGCAACTCCTTACCACAAAGCCACTAAAGAAGGACCATATATGCACCTCTTCCAATTGGACTTGCGGGAGAAGGATGGGGGCTATCTCCTCCCATGTGATTCACTGCCTCTGAAAACCTTCTGGAGGATCAGCTATGGGTCGGTTCTGACTCGATGATACACAACAAAAACGACACATTCTTAGAGACAGAAACAGATCCCATTCATAACCCAAGGACAGGGCGGGGGATGTATGTGGGTGTGGGGGGAGGGCGGGTGTGTGTGTGTAGAGAGAGGATTTTAAAAACCTATGTATCAAGAATATATAAATTTTTAAAGTCTATATTGATATAGAGAATACATATGTAAATACAAAAATATAAAGGTGAAGTATGTATAAATACAGAGTGCTTACATAAATAAAATTACATATACATGTAAATTAAGGCACTATGGTATCATTGCCTAGAGAGGGTTGTACCTCTAAGACCCAGAGGCCACACTTCTCTGACAGTTGGTATTCACCTGCAGCTTTTGGGGAGAAAAAAGGAGATTTTCAGAAGTAGTTAACTGACCAGGAGGAGACTCCCTCAGAGCAGCTGGTGGATTTGAATTGAATGCCTTCAAGATTGCAGTGCAGTTTCTTACTCAGAGGCCTTCAGAGCCCTTGCAATTTACAACCTCACAAAGCTAATAGAGGGTTAATTCCAACTAACACCAATGAGTTTGAGATAAATGCATTATATCTAGATATTCTTTGCACCACACAGAGGCTTGATAACTCAGGGTCGAGTGTGACTGTTGTGGGGCCTGGCCTCATTCGGGTCTGAGAGGACCATGCCCTTCAGCTCAATGTGCCTCTTCCCTCTGACTCTGACCTGCTTCTCCTCAATGTTCATGTCACTCTCAGCCTCAGTGTCAGACTCCTGGAGGGCCAGGTGCTCTGCAGAGGCCAGGTGCAGGGGTGCTGTGGGTACAAGACAACTATCATTCACAGAGGCTAGAAGCAGTCTCAGTGCAAGAATGACTGACAAAGATGCAGGCTGTGGGACGCTGGCCTGGTCACAGAGCAACCACAGAACAGAAGTGTACACCGCATGCCTTGACAGAATATCACCCTGTTATTATTGTTGTTATTATGGACCATCCAGTCGGAATCAACTCAAACTGACTCTCCAGCCAGTTGTTGTTGTTGTTGTTGTTGTGTACCGTCAAGTTGGTACCATCAAGCTGACCCATAGTTGACCTTATGGTGGATTTTTAGAAGCTTTAAACTGCATGGGAGGAAATTGCCCATCTTTTCCCCACAGAGCAGCTGGTGGATTCAAACTGCATACCTTTGGGTTGGCGTGCAACTCCTTACCATGAAGCCAGGAGGGGTTATTTTCAGGCGAGGCCCACACCGCAAAGCTGTGCTCCCACGCCTCCCTTCCCTGAACCGCACCTCCCCAGGGCTCTGTTTGCTTTGGCTGTAGACCACTTGTTCTCGGAAAGTGACTCAGTACAGATGGAAAGTTTAACTCATTGGAGGGAGGCCCAAAGGCTTTAAGGCAATCAAATGAAAATAAATTTAAAGTGCATAAATAAGAATAAAATTCTCAAGGATGAGGCTGTGTATTTCTGTAGAGATCTACAGCCTCAGAAATTCAACGGCAAGTTGCCTTTACCTGGAATCTGTTCAGTGACAATGGGTTTTCTTCGAATCTCTTATCAGCATCTGATCCCAAAGGAACACAGTGTGAAATATGGGGCCATAAAGAAAGCACATGGACTATAGAACAAGCCTTGTTCAAATCCTGATTATCATGTATTATTTCAATGAATTGGGGTAAACTACTGAATCTCTCTACTTTTGTTATTTGCAGAGAAAAAAAAATTTTAATCGGCTAAAAACTCAAACTCACTGCCGTCAAGTCAGTTCTAACTCATAGCTGACCTTCTAGCAGGTTCTAGAGGCTGTAGATCTTTATGGGAAGACACTGCTAATCTTTCTCTGATTTGAACCTCCTGGGCCACACAGCTTCTGAGTTAGCAACACAACTGCTAAAGCACTATGCCACCAAAGCTCCCCTCAATGAGTATATTTCTACTGTATATGCACAAGGAACGCTGAAGCAGCTCAGTAAATGATAGTTCCCTGTCAGTAGCATCTCTCACACATGCAGCCTCCAGTCTTCCCTACAGCTATACCGTGTTTTCACTGGTAGCTTGAGCTGCAGTTCTCAGGCACTTTACCTCCTTGCTCGGTGTCCACTACCAGGCATCCCTCTGCTCTTCCTGACCCAAGGCTGGAGGGGATTGCCTGGTAGTTAAGCGCCACCCTGTGGACTCTTGGAGGATAATGTTTGAGTCTTGTACGTGATTGAGGCCCTACAGCCAGAGCAACCAAGCCAAAAAAAAAAATCAACTCAGCCCAACAAAAACACATCCCGTTGTGTGAAAGTTCAGAAAAATGCCAGAGAGTCCTTTCTTTCAAGTTTTTTCAAACAATTGCAACATAGAACATTGATAGTATAAACTTTTTCTCAGGTGCCCAAGCGACACAAAGATTTCTTTTTAAAATAGGCTGGAGTTGAATAGGCAGGTGAAACCAGTTTGGGAGAAGAAAAGAAAGAAAATTCTAGAAGAGTTCACTTTTAGTTCATTGCAGCCAAGTACTTAACAGCTGCTAAAACTGAGGTATTATCACAGTTTTTTACACACAGGCATGTTTTATAGCTTCTTGAAATTATCTAAACCGTATTTAACAACCCATGAATGTAACACATAGAGGTTTGGGGGATGGGGAGTTAAAAGATAAGGATATATTCTGCCCTGTGTCTGAGAAAGTTCTTGTCTTATCTTAAGAAACACCCATGAGAGCACAGCAAACAGTCGTCTGAATTGAGTCCTTTATTCTGAGACCAGCTAAGCCCCCAGGAGCTCCAGAACTCTCATAGTACTGAGAACAGGAATTTACTTGAATTTGGCCAAGCTTGCTTAATAATTGTTCAATATTTTAAACATATTTCATACCTGCAGTCCAGTCAGTTCTGAGTCAGAGCAAGCCCAGGTGTCCCACACCAGGATTGTCCACAGATTTTCAGTAGCTGTTTTTATTCAAGTCATTCACCAGGCATTTCTTCTAAGGAGCCTCTCGGTGGTTAGCAGCAGGGCATGTTGACCATCTGTGCCTGTCATCTTCTTTAGTCACTAGTCAAATCCCTCCTTCTCCTCTTCTTCCTTTTTATTACTTGCTTGTATTCTTGTTTCTCTGCATAGTTGTAGTTTATATTTAAAAACCAATACTGCCATCTTTCATGATGCAATTTGTGTTCATTTTCTTGTTGCCACAATGTGCCTATGCCATTGAGAAAGAGCAGAATCTACTTGATGAGCTTTTGAGAGCTGCTGAAGGATCCTATACAAACTAACCACAATTTCTTTATGGGAAGAATTATGGAAAATCGTTAAGTCAACTACAATTATAGAGACCCTATAAATAACCAACTGTCCTGGACCATCCATTCTTTTTTAAGAAAAAAATTCTGGAAAATCAGAGAGTGGGGGAATCATTATTGGGGGACAGGAAGAGCTTTTAATTTGGAGAAAGAATGGAATGTTCCTTCAGGATCATTGCTGTTGAGTTAAAACTGACTCATAGCTGACCCTCCATAGGTTTTCAGAGGCTGTAAATCATACAGGAGGAGAATGATCTTTCTCCTTCAAAGCCTCTGGTAGATTTGAAGTGGCAAAGAGGCACCATCTTTGGGTCAGCAGTGAAACTGCATAAGGAGCACTCTGCTAGAGCTCACTATATGGATATTTAGCTATTATCTATTATAAATAATGTATTGTTGTTGTTATATGCTGTAAAGCTGCCTGTGATTTCTAGCAACCCTATGTACAACAGCCCTAAACTCTGCTCTGTCCTGTGCCAATCGTACTGTCTCCAACACTCCCACCCCCATTACTCCAGTCACTGAATCAATCCACTTCACAGAGGGTCTTTCACTCCTGTGCTGTCCCTCCACCCTCCAAAGCATGACACCCTTCTCCAAGGACTGGTCTCCTTGCAACATGTCCAAAGTATGTCAGACGAAGCTTCAGAATCTTTGCCTCTAAGGAGTAACCTGGTTTAACCTTCTCAAGGCTGAACCTGTTCGTTTTCTTAGCAGTCCATTGTATATTCAATACTTGTTTCCAGTACCACAGCTCAAAGGCATCAATTCTCCTTCTAGCCTCCCTAGTCATTGTCCAACTCTCTGTTGCAAAGCAAGTGATTGCAAAGACCATGTCCTGTATCAGGCTCACCTTAGTCTCCAGTGACACCATTGCTCTTCAGTACTTTGGAGAGGTCCCTAACAGCAGGCTTTCCCATTGCAATACTTGTATTCATTTCCTGGCTGATGGTGCCAAGAGTGTTGACTGTGGAGCCGAGGAAACTAAAGCCGTGAACAATCTCAATCTCCTCAGCATCCATCCTGATGCTGCCAATTGGCCCAGTGGTGAGAATCTTTGTCTTCTTCATATTGAGCCTCAATCCATATTGAAGGCTGCAGTTCTTGACCTTCTGCAGCAAATACTTCAGGACCTCCTCAGTTTTAGCAAGCAGGGTTGTGTCATCTGCATAACACAGATTGTTGATGAATCTTCCACCAATCATGATGCCACACTTTTCCTCATACAGATAGTGTGTAATTCTCCCAGATAATCTGTTCTGCATATAGGTTGAAAAGGTATGGAGATAGGATACATCCCTGGTTTACACTCTTGCCAATTTTGAACCATGCAGTGTTTCCTTGCTTTGTTCTGATGACTACCTCTCAGTCCAAATATAGGTTTCTCATTAGAACGATCAAGTATTCTAGGATTCCCATTCTTCTCAGAGTCAGCCACAGTTTGTTATGATCCCTACAGTCAAATGCCTTTGCATAATCAATGAAACACAGATAGACATTCTTCTGGTATTCCCTGCTTTTAGCTAAGATCCATCTAACATCAGCTACAATATCCCTAGTACAACAACCCCTTCTAAACCCAGCCTGGACTTCTGGCAGTTCTCTGCTGATGTGCTGTTCCAGTCATTTTTTGGATAATCTTCAGCAGACTCTTGCTTGCATGTGATATCAGTTTTATTGTTCAATTACTTCCACACTGTTGGGTCACCTTTCTTTGGAATGGGAACAAATATAGATCTCTTCCAGTCAGTTGGTCAAGTGGTTGTCCTCAAGATTTCTTGACATAATTTGGTGAGCACATTTAGGGCAGCATCTGTTAGGTGAACTATGTCAGTTGGTATACCATCAATTCCCGGGACCTTATTTTTTGCCAATTCCTTCAAAGTAGCTTAAACAACTTCCTTCATCACCATAGGCTCTTGCTCATATGTTGTTTCATGAAATTCTTCTGTGTCTGCCAATTCCTTTCAGTACAATGACTCTGTACACTCTTCCCATCTTTTTTTAGTACTTCCTGGATCATTTAGTATTCTGCCCAAACCATTCTTAAGTATAGCAACTCCAGATTTGAATTTGTTCTTCAGTTCCTTAAGCTTAAAAAATGCTGAGCAAGTTTGGCCCTTTTCATTTTGTGACTCCAGCTCCTTGCACATTTCATTGTAACATTTTGCTTTGTCATCCCGTGCTGCCTTTTGAAACCTTCTGTTCAGCTGTTTAATATCTTTATTATTCTTATTAAATTTTATTAGTTTTAATGAACATTTACAGAGATTTCGGGTTTTCATTCATTCATTATTGCACTGTTTTCTC
>NW_006399806.1:18472398-18475680 GCF_000299155.1 Elephantulus edwardii
GTTTTTATAATTTCAGTTTTTTTAAAGGGTGTCGGGTTTTCTTGCTGTTCTTTTACAATTTGCTGGAGATATTGGGTTAGAGAGTCAATAGTCTGTTTTTCCTGTCTTTTGATGTTGTTTAATATCTTGAATTCTTCCCTGTGCTTCGGCTTCTTGGGGCTCTAGTGCAATATTCAGAGTCTCTTCTAGACATCCTTTCGGTCTTTTCTTCCTCCTCTTTGTAATGACCTTTTGCACTCTTCCTGGATGCTACTCTTGATATCCTCCCACAACTCATTTGGTGTTCACTCATTGGTGTTCAAGGCCTCAAACCTTTTCCTGAAATTCAGGTGGGATAGACTCAAGGTCATATTTTGGTTTCCATGGATTTTATTTCATTTTCCTTAGCTTCAGATATAAGTCCCTTATCGAACATATCATTACCAAATATTTCCTTGTTTGTCAGTCTGTGAGTTTCCTTCTTATCCTATTGGAGAAGGTGTTTTTTTTTATGTGCATCGGGATTTGATTCTTAGAAAGTCCCATTTGTCTATCTTATTCTTTCCTGGTTGTAGGCTTTTCATTATACTTGGAAGACTGTTCATGCTGTGGATTAGGGCTTTTAGAGTTCTTCCTGGCTTTTCTCTGATGAATTTTATAGTCTTTTGTTTTACTTCTAGGTACCTGATTAACCTTCAGTTGGTTTTTGTATAAGGTGTGAGGTGTGGGTCTTGCTTAAGTTTTCTGCAGATAATTTTTCAGTTTTGCCAACATCTTTTGTTAACGAGACTGTCCTTTCCCCACTTCACTGATTCTGTCTCTGTCAGCTATGAGTCAGCCATAGTGGATGAGCTGATTTCGGGTTCTCAATTCGATTCCGTTGATCTGTGTGTCTGTTGCTCTATCAGTACCATGCTGTCTTGACCACCACAGCTCTGTAGTAGGATTTGAGAACAGGGGGTGTGATATAACATACCTTGTTTCTCTTTTTCAGTAGTGCTTTGCTTATTTGGGGTCTCATTTAATTCCAGGTTGCCCTTTCCTTCTTGTTAAAGAAGGAATTTGTGTCTGTGTTGGGATTGCATTGAACTTGTAGATTGCCTTTGGTAGAATTTTCATTTTCACAATATTGAGTCCTATTCGTAAGCATGGTATATTTTTCTATTTCTCCAGGTCTTTTTTTTATTGTTTCTTACAGTAATGTTTTATAATTTTCTGTGTATAGGTCTTTTGTATCTCTAGTTAGATTTATTCCCAAGTATTTCATCCTGTGCTTAGCTATTGTAATTGGTATTGTCTTTCTTAGCTCCATTTCTATATTCTTTTCATCACTGTAGAGAAATCCAACTGATTTTTGTATGTTGATCCTGTATCCTGCTATTTTGCTGAATTGGTTGACTATGTCCAATAGTTTTCATGCTGAATCCTTATGGTTTTCTAAGTATACAATCATATCATCTGCATATAGAGATTGTTTTACCTCCTCTTTGCTAATTTGTTTTTTCTTTGTCTTGTCATATTGATCTCACTAATACTCCCAGTACTATATGAAAGTAGGGAGTGATAGTGGGCATCCTTACCTCGTTCCTGTTCTCAAAGAGAATGTCTTTACTCTCACCACTGAGAATGATGTTTGCTCTTGGTTTTGCATATATACTTTTCACTATGTTGAGTAAATACTCCCCTATTTCTATTTTGTTGAGTATTTTAACCAGAAAAGGCTGTTGAATTTTGTCAGAGACCTTTTCTGCATCAATTAATAGAAACCTATAGTTCTTGTTCTTTGCTTTGTTCATGTGATGAATTACAATAATTGTTTTTCTTATGCTGAGGCATCCTTGTATACCTATTTTGAATCCCACTTGATCATAATGAATTTTTTATGTACTATTAGATTCTATTGGCCAGAATTTTACTGAGGATTTGTGTATCTTTGTTGAGTTTTTTTCTGGTAGTCTTAGCTTTCCTTAAGGGTGATATATTGAAGTCTCTTAATACTATAGAGGTGTTGTCTGTTTCCTTTTTTAGATCTGTTAAGATTTGCTTTGTGTGTTTTGCAGGTCTATTGTTTTGTGCATAGATGTTAATTATGGTTATATCCTCTTGTTCTATTGACACTTTAAGAATCATATAGTGCCCTTTCTTGTCCTTTGTGATAGTTTTTATCCTGACATCTATTTTACTGGAAATTAATATTGCACTCCTGCTATTTTCTGGTTACCATTTGCTTGGTATATTTTTTCCACCCTTTGATTTTCAGTCTGTTTTTATCTTCAGTTTTTAAGTGTGTCTCTTGTAGATAGCATATTGACAGGTTTTGGTTTTTTATCCAATCTGCTACTTTTTTTCTCTTCACTGATGCATTTAAAACATTTATATTCAGTTTTAATTATTGAGACGCAAGGGTTTATTGCTATTATATTGTTGTGCTCTTTTTTGTGTTGCCATTTACTTTGTTTGGTCCATCCTGCTTTCTGTGACATCTCTTGTTTTTATAAACTCCCTTAGGTTCTACTTTTTTTAGAATATCTTGATCTCTCTATTACATTTGATGGACAATTTTTCTGGGTACAGTATTCTTGGTTGAAAGTTGTGCTCCTCGAGTGTTTGCTATATGTCTTTCCACTGTCTTCTTGCTCACGTGGTTTCTGCTGAGAAATAGGTACTTAATCTTATTTGCTCTCCTTCATAAATTACTTTGCTGCCCTTTATAACTTACTCTTCATTTTTGCCTAGCTTCTTTCAGACGTCTTTCCTTGTCTTTGATTCTGGTATTTGACTATATGCCTTAATGTTTTTCTTCTGGAGTCTATTATATATAGAGTTTGTTCAGTTTCTTGTATGTATATTCTCTCATTCTTCATTATTTCTGGAAAATGTTCTTCGAGTAATTACCTCACACCTTTCTCAGTGTCTTTTCTTGATTCTCTCTGTTCTGAGATTCCAATTATGTGCATGTTTTTCCTCTTCAGGATGTCTTACATTATTCGTAGGCTTTCTTCATTTTACTTCCTTTTTTTATTCTGCTTTCTGCTCTAGCAGGTCAGTGCTCAAAGCTATATTTACTGTTTCACTGATTCTGTGCTCCATCTCTTCAATTATTCTCATCTGTCCCTCCAAGATGCTGACAGCTGGGGCACTGGTCTTAGTATTCTGGATTGCAGTCTTTCCAGGGGGTTTTTAAGTTTCTGGAGAACAACCACTTGGCCAACTGACTGGAAGAGATCTATATTTGTTCCCATCACAAAGAAAGGTGACCCATCTGAGTGTGGAAACTACAGAACAATATCATTGATTTCACAT
>NW_006399806.1:18475869-18489920 GCF_000299155.1 Elephantulus edwardii
TTAGAAGGGGTCGTGGTACTAGGGATATTGTAGCTGATGTCAGATGGATCTTGGCTGAAAGCAGAGAATACTAGAAGAATTTCTATTTGTGTTTCATTGATTATGCAAAGGCATTTGACTGTAGGGATCGTAACAAACTGTGGCTGACTCTGAGAAGGATGGGAATCCCAGAACATTTAATCGTGCTAATGCAAAACCTATACTTGGGCCAAGAAGCAGTCGTCAGAACAGAGCAGGGTAACACCACATGGTTCAAAATTGAGAAGGGTGTACACCAGGGATGTGTCCTATCTCCATACCTTTTCAACCTGTAAGCAGAGCAGATTATCCGAGAGGCTGAGCTCTATGAGGAGAAGTGTGGCATTAGGATTGGTGGATCTATCAACAATCTGCGTTATGCAGATGACACAACCCTGCTCGCTGAAACTGAGAAGGACCTCATGCACTTACTGCAGAAGGTCAAGGACTGCAGCCTTCAGTATGGACTGAGGCTCAATGTCAAGAAGACAAAGATTCTCACCACTAGACCAATCGGTAGCATCAGGATAGATGGAGAAGAGATTGAGATTGTTCACAGCTTCAGTTTGCTTGACTCCACGGTTAACACTCTTGGCACCAGTAGACAGGAAATCAAAAAACATATTGCGATGGGAAAGTCTGCTGTTAGGGACCTCTCTAAAGTACTCAAGAGCAACGGTGTCTCTCTGGAGACTAAGGTCCGCCTGATACAGGCCATGGTCTTTGCAATCACTTGTTATGCATCAGAGAGTTGGACAATGACTAGGGAGGATAGAATGAGAATTGACGCCTTTGAGCTGTGGTGCTGGAGAAGAGTATTGAATGTTCCATGGACTGCCAAGAAAACAAACAGATCCATCCTAGAGAAGGTTAAACCAGGTTACTCCTTGGAGGCAAGGATTCTGGGGCTTCGTCTGACATACTTTGGACATGCTGTAAGGAGAGACAGGTCCTTAGAGAGGGACATCATGCTTGGTAGGGTAGAGGGACAGCACAGGAGGGGAAGACCCTCTATGAGGTGGATTGATTCAGTGACTGGGGTAATCAGGATGGATGTGTCAGAGGCAATGCGGTTGGCATAGGATAGAGCAGGGTTTAGGGCTGTTGTACATAGGGTTGCTATGAGTCACAAATGACTCGACAGCACATAACAACAACAACAACAACAGGGTTAATAATACCCAATTTGTTTTATCTGCATTGCCTTGAATTGTATTTTTATGTTCCTCTTAGCTTTTGGTTGTAAAATCCTCCATTTCTTTGAGTTTTTCTTTTACTCATTGAAAATATCCAGTCATTCTTCTTGCCAGTTCTGTGTAAGAGAGGTCCATTAGACTTTCTGACTTCAGGAATCCATTGATTCTGTTTTTTTATCACTTTCATGGGGTAAAATCTTGCTTTGGTTTTGTGTAGACTGTGGTTTAGTCTGTTTTTTCTGTGTCATTCCTGTGATAGAATTTTTTTTTTCTTATCTGGTGCCCTAACAGGTTTTTGGTCTGTCTACTTTGGCTGGGAAGCTCACTGCTCCATAAGAGGGAGGAGCAACTCAACCAGCCTGAATTTCTCAGGTCCTTGGGCTCACAGGAGGACTTGCTTCCGTTTGGGAGCTTGGTACTCTCATATGGAGGGGAAGGCCAACTCACCCTGATTGTGGTCTTTCCTCTCTGCTCCTTTGGCTTGAAAGGGAGCAACTATTTCTGTTCCTTTCTCTATGATCCCCGCAGTTGTCTGGAATGGAAGGATTGTTGTTTTACAATTGCATACCTCTTTCCTGAAGTCTATTGCCCTCCTTAGTCAGTGGAGTGGTGCAGCCACGTTCCCCAGCTCTCTTCATCACTGTCTCTGACATTTTGCAGCACGGACCTTGTCTCTCTTCTTCTGCTCCAAAACTGAATTTCTGTGGATGCTAGTTTCTGGGCCTTCCAGTTAGGGCACATGACTGGCAACACAAGATGATATCCACAGCGAGAGTAATGTCTTGGCTGGATTCTGCGCAATGGTATTAGAAGTTCTGATCAAATGATGCCTATTAAAATCGTGTGGCAGGCAGCTAGCTCCCAGAATGATCTGAATATGAGTCAAGTTCTACAAGGAACATGGTGCTGTGCAATCCCTGTGGCCACAGGGTTGAGAGAAGCCTGAGAGAAGCTGAGCCAGGGGTGATGGGAGTGGGGCCAGTTCTGTATTTGCAGGCTATGAGGTAGGGGGCTGGACATGGCCAGAGGTGGTTTATTAATCATATTTTAATAGGTGAAAGTTTGCTAATGTTGTTGCTGATTGCTGTCAAGTAGAGCATGACTCATAGCAACCCTATGAACAAAAGACCTGAAGCCTTTCTATAACTCTCGTCGTTTCTCAAAGTTCATAGAGTTTCTAGAGGCATGTTGTTTAGGAAGTGAATGCCACTCCTGGTGAGGGATTAGAATCCACAAAGGTTTGTTTGGAGACTTTCCCAAAGTATCAGTGCAGAACTAAGACTTGAACCTAGGCCTATCAATTCATTACAAAGCTCAGATTTAGACACAAACAAGAGAACCCTATACCACAGTTCTTTAAAGAAATACCTTAGTGCAGAGTTAATGGTGAATTTGATCTTGATTTCCTTTTTCTCATCAAAAGGGCCAGAAATTCTGGAAGCTCCTTGACTGACTTTGCAGATAATTCCATGCAAAGATGTTCTTAAATTAGAGGAGAATCAATCATGGGCGGTACTGAGTTAAACGTCTCTCTGCACTATAAAATAAAGCAATCAAAAAGGAAAGAAGATCTGGTCTTCATTAGATTTGGGCCATCATAGTGAGTGTGTCCTTTCTTTAGTAAAAGAACAAAATGCCCACCAAGAAAAGAGGAAAAAAATCCTAGGCTTTGCCTATCAAGCCTATATGGCTGTGGCTGTACTGGCCATCACCGTACTCTGTGTGCAATGTTTCAGATCCATGTAGGTGGAAGTCCTTCTGCAAAGTACTCTATTTACTCCTCACTTAACAACTATCTTGTTATCTAATGTCTTTTTCATTTACAGAATAGTAAAAAATCTACAATCTGACTGTTTTGCACATTAATGATGTAATGATGCAGGTAGTAATAAATACCAAGGTGCAAGGTGAGAATAATAACAGCTGTAAGGTTAATAATTGTAAGGTTATAAGTCACCTTAGCTGGGCAATGAGCCTCATGGTTTTCTAGTTAAGTAGTGGTGTAGTTAGGTAGTTATGCAAGATGTAGTCATCCTCCATTTTTCACACAATTCTATTAGAGACCTGGTCTCGGAACCCAACAATGCCAATAAATGAGGAATGGATGTATATGGGTGATTCTGTCACCAGCAGATTAAAAGGAAGGTAATAAACTCTTTCAAAAGGGCAAGGAAGGAATATCAAAATGGATTTCAGGCATGTCTGAGAATCATAGTGAATGTACCTTTAGGTGTAACCCTTCTGCTATTACCACACCACCACCAGCACTATAGTCTTAAAACTCCTCATTAAATGTGAATTATATTTTCATACACTTCAAATTCATGGACATTTAAGTCTGTGTGGTTGCATAGATTCAAGCCTTCTATTTGTCTTCAAAAACACCTACCATTTTCCCCAGGAGTCTTTTGGGGGTGCTTTCAGTGCGTGTGAGGCAACAGCCTTCTACCTGGGGCTGCTTGAGCAGCTGCCCATAAGGAAGGGGACCTGGGTCATAAAAGTGATCTTTCTGGGGAAGAGGTGTAACTACAACAAAATAAGAGTCAAGAGCAGTCCTGAAGGGTCAAGAGTTAGCAACCCAGAGGTACCTAATGCTGGCAGTCCATTGGAGCAGGAGGCAGAGGGAGATGAGGCATTCCCAGTAAGGAGTCCAAGAGAAAAGAGAAACTTGCTCTTGGAAAAGGAGCAACTGATTCTTAAAATTGTTTGCCCTCCAGTCTTTCACTAAGTGGGCCACGTCAGCACACCTAGACTAAATAGACCCCTTATCATTGCTTACTGGTCAAATTTTCTTTTTAGTTCAAGAGTCATTCATTGCATGGATTCTTTCTACAAAAATAATCTCTCGCTTAAAAATATTATGCTACCATCAGAGATATAGTTTTATATCATACTCAAGTCTTTAAGTTCCTAACATATTTTCAGTAGGTACTGCAGATGGGATAAGACAACCCAAAGACGGTATTGCCTCTGGGAGACTCTACCTGATAGAGGAAAATGGATGGCGACCCTAGCTCAGATCCTAGAGCTTGACTGCAGAGGGCCAGAAAGTCTATCTTTTGGAAAAGCTAGTATGAATCTTTTGGGGTCTAATTCTTTTTTATTTTTTATTTCAATGAACATCTACAGAGACTTCGGAATTCCATTCATTCATCGTTGCACTTTTTCCCCCGCCCCCCCCCTTTGCTCTTCTCCTTGAAAAGCAAAGGGAAACTCCTTCATTGGTATACAATCCCCCACACATACACACCCCAACCCCACCTCCACCCCAAATATAATCCACTCTGCAACCCTCATTCCATACTCTTATGATAACTATAATGCCCTAAATGGGGGTCTAATTCTTAAAGCCTTAACTTTATTAACCTGCAGTAGAGAAGTGATTGTTTACATTTGTCTCCTTGGGCTTCTATTCAGAGAAGTAAGGCTTGTAAGCACATTTACTATATCCTCAGACTATAAGGAAGATACAATGTTCAAAATGAAGTAATATTTTAAATTTTTTTTAAAAAACTAAGTAACATTCAAATAATTTTTTTTCCATGTCTCATCCTATCATATAACTGGAGTCCTCTGGGACATATGTGCCCCACATAATGTTTATCAAAATTCCTCATAACTAACAAAAAAGCTTTAAAAAGTCAGTGATTCAACATGCATTCAGTTAGCAGAAAAGCTTTCTACCTACAAAATCTGACAATTACCCAGCAATGAGTTTTTAGCCCACAAGAGGTTGAAGAAAAACTAAGAATATTTATAGTTCCTCCTCATTTTCTTTCATATCTGCCACTCCAATGCTCCAATGCTCTGCCTCTAGTGCTATGTTTAGCAGATTTCCTCTGAATTGTTTCTAGGATTTTCATAGCCCAGTCACTTCAGACATGGATGGCCAGCCCATCTTCGTGTCATCATCCTTTTCAGCAGGTAAGATGGGCATGCTCTTCCTTTCTAGTTCGCTCTCCTGGGAATAGGGCTCTTGGGAAGCTCTAGTAGAAATCTTTCTCCTGAAGAGATGCTGCTGGATTCAAACTGCCATAAAAAATCCACCTTTGGGATAGCAGAGCCACTCCCTACTGACTTCGCCACTAGAGCTCACCAGAAAAGCCCAGCTCTCTTCCTCATTGTTGTCAAAAACGTGTCGGGTTCTAACTCTCTAAATCTCTATTTTCTAGACTTTGGATGAGACCCTCACGTGTTTCTTCACATGAGCTCCACAGACGAGTCTCTGAGTTCCTTAATTTTCAGTCAGGATCTAGATTCATGATCCTGCTCCCTCCAGCCTTGCTGTAGCAACAACTAGCCCTCCAAGGTGACTTCCAGCCAATCACATGCATGGTGTGTGGACTACAGCAACAATGCCTACTGAGAACACATCAGGGCCAGTAATGAGTGCTTTACACTCACTTAGCTGACTTCACTCACACACCAGCCCTGAAGGTTGTATTGTCAATTAGTTCCATTTCACAGGTGAGAATCCTAGACTATGGGTGGTAAATAAATGTTCCAATATTATACAGTAACTTGTAAACCCAGGGTGTGAACATTAACTCCAAAGCCTGAGCTCTTAACCCTGAGGCCATTCTTCCAAGAGGACTGTGTCCACTGTCTAAGAGTGTCTATCTTATTCGAGATCCATTATGAGATACGCTGATCACCGTGGTATACAAGAGCACTTTGTTGAAATTCAAGCTTAGTTGAGACTTGGTTTGGAGTGTAATGGTTAGAATTCAATCCATGAACAGGGAAAATGCCTCCAGAAAGAGACAATGTGAAGCCTGAGATGCCATTTGTGAAAATCAAGCCGTCCACACTATACCGCTCATTGTGTAACCTTTTGAAATGCATGTATTGTGTGGTAAGCCAATTGCTGAACAAGGTGAAGTGTCACACACCAGTCGCTGCCCCCGCAGGAAGGCAGCCAAGAATGACAGCCACCCCCACTCCAGGGAGGTGGCCTACATTGTGGGTCATGGGAAGGACCTGCCGGCTTCTGGGACTTCTTGCTACTTTTCAGGCTGTGGGCGTTTTCTAAGGAGTAAACTTTAAGAGTGTGTCTCAAATCTTCAGTGTGAGTCCAAATCAGGGACATGCAAGCCTGTGCTGTTTATTTAAAGGGCAATGGCAAACACTGGATGTCCCATACAGCTGAGGGAGAAAAATTAAAAAACCTTTTCAGAAAAATAACATTCAGCTACAAGTAATTCTCAGCGCCGTTTTGCTGATCATACCCTCTTTGTTCCTCTCGTGTGTGACTCAAAACTTTTAACAATGAACAAAAGCTACACGTGACTAGAAATGAGTATGGTATAGTTTGGATCAGTGTGAACAGAGAAGATAATGGAACCAAGAAATGAAAAGTATTCAAACCCCGTTATGGTTTGAATTGTGTAATTATAACCCCATTTGGAAATGTCTTTTTTTTCTGTTATGCTAATGAGGCAGGATAGGGTGGTTGTTGTTGTTGTTGTTGTATGTACCATCGAGTAGGAATCAACCCATAGCTGATCTTCCAGCAGGTTTTCAGAGGCTGTTAATCACACGGGAGGAAACTGCCCATCCTTCTCCCTCAGAGCAGCTGGTGGATTCAAATCAGGTGCACTTAGACTTGCAGTATAGCATCTTACCCCTAGGTCACCAAAGCTCCCTTTAACATGTTCCTAAAACGCATGTTTTAAATCCATTTCTTTTGAGATATGAAAGCAGATTAAGAAAACAGAGGAAGAAGGAAACATGAAGGGGGGAGGGGAAACACATGGTCAAAACATCTGATGATCATCAATGACCAAAGGAATAGAAGCTGAAGACACAAGGGCCTTCCCCAAACCAGAGAGAGAAAATCTTCCCTGAGAGCTGATGCTTTGAAGCCAGACTTCCAGCCTCCTAATCGTGAAATAAGAAAGTTCTGTTTATTACAGCCACCTCCTTGTGGCATCTCTCATAGCAGCATTAGAGAACTAAGGACATTTCCAGACCTCATTCATTAATCTCCCCTTTCACATATTTTACAAAAATGTGAATAAGTTATCAGTAATTACTTTATTGAGCATCTGCAATGTGTACAGCATTGTACATGGCTTCAGAATGTCCAATCAACTTTTGTCACCCTGACTAACATCTTATCTGATTTCCATGGTTTTGCTGTTTTTCAGCCTGGACCCCAAAGAGCATGTTCCTCGTACCCCTTTATTGCAACATGTACCAGGATCTATTACAAGAATCAGTGGGACTATGTCTTCTCCTCACTAGATTTTTAATCCCTCAAAGATGGGACCCATGTCTTCTCTCTGTTACACCAAGGGTTCAGCACGTTTTATAGGTGAATGGATGACCGAATGAATGAAGAGTACTAGAAGGTAGTTCCTTCCCCTAAACCCCAAGTCTGTATTTATGGGGAAGTACTGATGCTGAGAGAGAAGATAGCATTTCAAAAGGTACAGGGGAGAAGAAGAGTTACTGGCCCACAGATAGGACAGCAGCTCCGTTGTCATAATCAGTGGCTTCCCTCTCCAACCCTGCCACCACCGAGTGGGTTCCAAGTGGTGATCCTCCATTGGGTTTCCAAGGCTGTAAATCTTTACGAGAGGAAACTGCCCATCTTTCTCCCACAGAGAACTGTTGGATTTGAACTTCCAACCTTTCCTTTAGCAGCCGGATACATTACACATACACTACCAGGACTCCTTCATGATATAACAAGACCACAGTAAATTCTTCAGGCCAGCTATGGGGTCTGTAAACCCAACTCTCTCCTCTCAGCCCAATGTGGCCCACTGGGCACAGGTCAGTGATTCAGTCAGCTGTGAGGTTCCAGGCCCAACACAGATGTTCCCCTTAAACAGCCAACACTAACACCCGGAGGAGCGTCCCAGCCAGCTAGCTTTGAGGGTTTGGTTTGCTCTCCTGTCCCAGATTCTAAAATGGTCATCCAAAAATAAATAAATAGACACTAAAAATTCTTACGTGAAAAGAGGATGTTTCTAAATATCTCTGTAAAAGCTTGGTTGGGATGTTCTGCCCCTTGCATGGTGCCGGGTTGGGGGGAAGGTGGGGGTTGGGGGCTCAGGCTGCTGTGGAGGCCTCCGTTGGTTTTTCAGAATAACAAACATGTCCTATGAACGAATGAAAGGCTGGGTACAGCAGTATGATCTCGCACATGGGTAGATACATAACGATTCTTAATTACCCTTACTTTAGTATAAGAAAAAGGGGGCGTGGTGGACTATTACATAATGCTGCTAATGAAAGGTCAGTCAGTGGTCTGAGTCTTCCAGCCTCTCTGAAGGAGCAAAACATACAGTCTCTGCCCACAGATTTACAGCTTCCGAAATACGATGGAGGCCGCTGAGGACTGGACTCTACTCAACCACCAGGGGTTTGTGCTGTTGGTTGAGTGCAAGAAATGGCTCAACACGTTCCAATCATTTCAAAGCAGCACATGCTGCAAGTGGAAGTGATTGTGATGAAGAATTTGTTGGAGTAGGGGCTGTTTCAAAGTAAGACCAAACTAACATTACATTAAAATTATTGCTGTTGTTGTTATATCTCATCAAATTAGAAGTGACTCACAGCTGACCCTCCAGAGGGTTGTCAGAGGCTGTAAACCACACGGGCGGAGGCTGCCCATCGATCTCCCAAGGTGCCACTGGTGGATCCAAATTGCCTGCCTTTGAGTTGACAGCACACCTCCTTACCAGCAGGCCACTGGAGCTCCCTTTATGAAGGGCAGGTACAAATTGTTTATGTGTCTATACATCAGATATCCACAACCAGCCCGTAGCAGATTCTCTATTTCTCTATCTCCTAGAGAACTACTGTCTACATTTCACCAAGTTTAGTTGAGTGAGGGGAAAAGAACCAGTTGCTAGCAAATTGGCCAAGGATATTTACTTAGTTTCACCTAGAATGTCAGAGAATAAAAAGAAATAAGCCAGATTCTTTTGCTCTTTTCAGCAAAGCTTTTGCTTTTAGTTGTCTTCTTTTGAATTCCCCACTCTCCTATAAGTTTTACGTATCACAGACCACCAACACCAGAGTATCTCAGGGCAAATGGCTCAGAGTATCAGAACGAATGGCTGACATTACTAATGTCTTGAAAGCTTACTCATATCAGGAGGGATACACAGCAGACTACCCCTGCATGTCTGACCCTGACCACGCCCCTGGGCTCAAGCCTAAAACTTACTCTCTTCTTCAGCAGAGAGACAGACAGACAAATACCTGTGATGGTCACATGGAACAACTGATTCAACAGAAACCAAGTTCTGAAGACAAAAACATCCCAGATTTCTCTATGACAAAATAAAGTAAAATTTACTGTGGCTGAACCCTAGCAGTTGGTTGTTGTTTTGGGGTCTTGTGTGTGTGTGTTTTATTTTGGGTTGTTGTTCTTTTAAGTTCTATAACTCCCCAGAATTGTCAAAAGTAATCTTGTAGCCGATCCGTTTGCAAATACCAAAAAGCACTTGAAACAGACCACCCATGGTGCCAAAAGCAGTGTCAAAGAGCAGAGAGATGGTACCACCAAGGCCAACAGCAATGTCCTTGCACACGACCGGCACTGCGCTCATGGTATAGACTGGGAACGTCGCCACATCCACCAGGACTCGAACGGGGATGCCCAGGACACGGCACACAGCCTTCAGCAGACAACAGAGGATCCGGAGGATGGCCCTGGTAATCTTGACCATGACCTTGAGCACCTTCCAGGGGATGCTCACCAACTCCTCCCCAATGGTCACAAAGTAGGAGACAGTGGCTGAGCCCAGGTGGTAAAGGCAATTTTCGATGCCATTTATCACCTGTATGGTGAAGTACCACAGAATGTAGACAACATACTTGAGGATTCCTATCACGAGGTAACACATTAACTGGGCAAGTTTGATGAATGGGGTAACAATGAAGCCCAACAGTTTCCCCAAAAGGCTACTACTACTCTCCTCCAGGACCTCTGGTGACAACAGAGCAGACCTCTGGTTCCTGGTGCTGGAGAGAGGAGCAGAGCTGGCTTTAGATTGTACCGCTCGCTCTTCATCCTGGACTTGGTTAACTACTTCCAGGATTTTCTTCATCTTCTCTGTGTCTTGCTCAGTTTCCCCACAGTTGTTCTGGAACAGCTGAGGGTTTGAAGGAAGCAGTTTCTCGAGATCTTTCACCATCACATCTTCTATGATGTCACTGTCCTGGGTTTGCTTGACGAAGCCCATAGCCCAGCCACTGGGCCCAGCACAACAGGCTGCCAGCCAGACGAACACAGGGACTGTCACTTTGTCTTTAACTCTGTGGTCTGAAGGCATCACGCCTGTGAGGATAAATAAGTCTTCCACGCTGCCACACTGCGGCGCCAAAGCCCGGTCCATTAGGCTGTGGAGATTCATGTGCCAACGCTCCCTGAAGGACGGGGTCATGGGTACGGTGTTTGTGAGGGTGGATGCGGCCATCTGGAGATCACTGCTGAGGGAGACTGGGTACAGTTGTCCTCTTTGATAATCAGAATCCAGGTAATCTCTATTCAGGGCTTGCCTGCTTCCCAGATTGTTCACTGAGCTGATGGCGTCTGCTTCCTCAGTCACCTCCTCCAGGCTGCTGCTGGGGTCATCGATCTGAAAGAAGAGAACAGCGATGCAATGAACAGAGAGGAAACACGAGTCATTCTGCAGGGATTCCACAGACGTCTCGGGTGCACTCATTTCTAACAGAGGCTAGGCTCTCTGGTGTATGTATATTTCATTCTAAATAGCTCACAAGTCTGGAGTTTTAACACTTATTTCAGACAGTCTGTTTTCTCTATGTGTACATACCCTATATCCATGTATTTCACTCTGTTTGTAACCCTAAGCAACATCACGATGGAGAAAAGACTGAGGTTGTCAAAGACTTCTTGCTGGGATCCATAATTAATACTTGGTACTAGCAGTCAAGAAGTTTAAAAAAAATAAAACCATAAAATATTGCATTGGATAAATCTGCTGTCAAGGACCTCTCTAAGGTGTTAAGGAGCAATGATGTCAATTTAAAGACTAAGGTGTGCCTGATTCAAGCCATTGTCTTTCAATCACTTGTTATGTATCTGAAAGTTGGGCAATGATTAAGGATGCTAGAAGAATAACTGCTGTATTTGATTTAGGGAGTTTCAGATGAGTACTGAATGTCCCATAGGCTTCTAAAAGAACAAACAAGGATGTCATGGAGAAAGGGCGGACAGCACGCATTTTTTGGAGGCAAGAATGGTGAAGGTTCATCTCAACCTATTTTGGACATGTTTTTAGGAGAGGTTGGTCTTTGGGAAAGAACATCATGCTTGGAAAAGTGGAGGGTAAGTGAAAGAGAGAAAGACCCTCAACAAGATAGATAGACACAATGACTGTAACAATGGGCTCAAGTATATCAGAGATGATGAGGATGGCACAAGACAGGACAGGGTTCAGATCCATTGTTCACAGGGTTGCTACTTGAGGACACCTAACAATGACAACATAGGACCCTGAGGGAGCTCTGGAGGTGTAATACACAGGACGTCACGCTAACCCAAAGGTGGCACCTCTCTAGCAGTTCAAATCCACCAGCAGTTCCATGGGGGAAAAGATGGGTGATCACCTCTCTTGAGATTTACAGCCTCTGAACACCCACCTGAGGGTCAGCTATGTGTTGATTCTAATCTGATGCAAAGTGTATATTCCATTATCCCTGGCATCCAGCAGTCCCTACCCCAGATGCTCCTTGCCATCAAGTCAGTTCCAGCCTACAAGGACCTTCACCGCCTTCAAAGGCTGTAAACAGCATGCGAGGAAGCTGTCCATCTCCCTCCCAGGGAACCACTGGAGGGCTCAAGCCATCGGCCTGTCCCAGGTTTGCACAAAGCACAGTACCCTGACATTTCTAATCTGCCGTGGTTTTATAAACGTTGTTATTCTTTGGGGATTTATTTCTCCCTAGGACACAAATTTAATAGAAAAATGAAAACAATGGGAAAGCAGGTTTCACAAGTCCATAGAAATCAGAACAGCAATTCAGATAATTAGCCACCAATGTAATAATGCTACAATTATGTAATGCTATAATTGAATGCCTACATTCTTTTTTCCCTTGAACTTTATTTTGTTGTTGCTATTGTTGAGAATATAGGGAAAAAGTACAAATGCCCATATTTTTCATGAGTGTTTACACACGTTGGGCTACATGAAAAACAATCTATTCCCATCAGCACCTCTAAATCAAATAGGGGGAAATTAACAGTTTGATGCAAGTTACTGGAATTCAAAAGTGAGTAACTGCTGTTTAGACTTGATCTTCCCATGACATTTGCTGTTATTAATAATTCCTTTTCATTTTTAATAACTCTGTTGTGATTAGGGGTTATCACAACCTGTAGGGGCCCTATGGACAGCAGATCTGAACCTTGCCCTACCCTCACAGTCTCCAGCCTGCCCACTGTCAGTCACTGTGTCAATCCATCTCATCGAGGGTCTTCCCTCATGCTGCCCCTCCACCTCTCCCAGCATGCTGTCTGTTTCCGAGGACTGGCCCCTTGACAACTCAGTGAAAGTATGTGACATAGCGTTTCCGCGTTCTTGCCTCTAAGGAGCATTCTCGTTGCACTTCCTCTGAAACAGACTTGTTTGTTCTTTTGCAGTTTGGGGATATTTCATACTTTCCTCCAATACCATACACACATATTCATTACTCTAGAGTATGTGTCATAAATGAATTCTAATCAAAAGCTGATCCTTTCTTAGATTTCTTTTTTAATTAAGCAGGAAAATATATGCATTCATTTTAAAAATCTGAAAGGAAAACAGGAAAGAGCTCAAGACTAAACCTAGGTTTATGTTTCCGCGTCCCTGGGTGGCACTGGCAGTTAACATGCTAAGCTGTTACCCAAAGGCTGGCAGTTCAAAACCACTCAGAGTTGCCACAGAAGAAAGTCTTGGTGACGGAGCCACTTCTGAAAACCCATCAAGTGCAAACCCCAGACAGCACAGTTTTCTGCTGGAAAACACATTAGGTCACCGTGAGGCTGAATAGGCTGCCCAGCAACTGTGTTTGTATTTCCCAAACTAGACCAAATTCTTTGAGACCAGGGCCCAGTCCCCACAGAGACCAGAACAAAGCCAGACATGACACACACCAAAATGTCAAGGTACACATATTATTTGTATGCCCAGAGGCGGTCATTGATCAGAACATAAAATGAACAGGAGGACAAATCAACCAATATTTTCCAAAGTGGTTAAAGAGTGAATAAATGTTATACCCATCAAAGAAGTATGTCAAAGTCATTAAAAGAGGTAATAATTTTCAAGAGTTTCCAGTGCTATGAAAATAATATGTTATAATGCTGAAAGGCATGGGAAAGATATTAATTAAATTAAATCTTTTTAAAAAAATATATGCAAGAGAAAATTCTGGAAGGAAACACATGAAATTGACAACAGTAGTCCTCGGGCTCTTAGGGAACACAGTTTATTTCCCAGTACCTCCCATATTCACATCAACTTGCAATTTATATAGTATCTACTATTTGAAAAAAGATCAGAAGTTAAACTCATTACTGCCAACTCAGAACTGGTTCACAGCTGACTCTCCAGCGTGTTTCCAAAGCTGTAGATCGCATGGGAGGAGACTGCAATCTCTCTCCTGTGGAGCCACTGGTGGATTCGAACCGGCAGAACAGTAAGGCCTCTGGGTTAGCAGGGAGATTCCCCATAGGCTATGCCTTCCAACTCGTCTTACTTTCAAAAGGTAATTTTTTTTTTTAAATTTAGGTTGTTTATTTTTTCATTTCAATGAACATCTACAGAGATTTTGGGATTCCATTCATTCATTGTTGCACCCTTCTCC
>NW_006399806.1:18490119-18551345 GCF_000299155.1 Elephantulus edwardii
GACTTCAATGCCGTAAACATATTTCATCTCAGTCACAAAGGGGCAAATGCTATATGGTGCCACTGTTGTAGAATGAGGCTGGCATTGGGGTGTGGGTAAGACTGAGAAAAACTGGATGAAATATGTTTACGGCATCAAAAAGTAATTTTTAAAAGAAACTAATTCTTGCTGATCCCTCAGAGTTGGTGCTTCCCACCACACCTGCCCGTTCAAGGGAGCCAGGGTCACGTGGGTCCGATTGCGCCTCTTGCTGGGAGGTGAATGGGCTGTGAGTCTCTCCAGTTCCTCAGTGGTAAATCCTGTGCATTCATGCATGCATATGTAAACCCCACTGCCTTCTAGATGATTTGATTCTTCTAGGGCAGAGCAGAACTGCCTCCTAACATTTCCAAGGCTGTAATCTGTGTGGAAGCATTTCAGAAGACCTGTTTCTTCCATGGAGCAGATGGTGGCTTCAAACCACAGACCTTTCAGTTTGCAGCAGAGTGCTTAACGACTGCACCACCAGGCTCCTTTGTGTACAGGTAGTGAGGGCGGTGGATGAGCAATGAGGTAATAGTACTGCAAGAGTATTTTCTGGTACCTTATGTGGAGTCACTAAACTGACCCTAATCCATCACTCCATCCCTTCTTCCAGTCTTAGAATGAGCATCCCAGATGACCTCAGGACCCGTCATCTCCCCTACAGCACACAGCCAAGGAACTCAATTATTTTGTAAAGCTTCTGCATCTGCTGTAATATAAAGAAGAGACAAACCCCGTGGAAACACCAGCTCCAGCCCTGAATCATTAAATCAAGCTATGGCAGCGCAAAGACAGATGAGGTCTTGGCTTTAAATCAGGGATTCGGACACTCATGATTTCTCACAGTTATGAGAGCCTGGTATCTGCACTGAAGCCAGAGCAATGTCTTAATTCAAAAGCCATAAAGGAAGCCGCATAGTGGGATGTTTTCAACCCACACACAAACCAGAAGTAAAAGAGTGCCTTCAGCTGGGCACTAGCAGGAGGAAGACTCTCAAGAGAGGGGGGAGGGGAAGGAGGGAGCAAGAAGAGAAAAGAGTGGGTTAAAAGTGAGGGGAAGAAGAGAAATGGGTTTGCAACCAGCACAACATCCATCCTTTAGGAAGAAATCAGAGCTATGGGTTGATTGACTCTCCAATTTCAGAATACGTTCTCCCTGCTGCAGAAGTCAGGGGAGGCCCAGCCGGCCACTTTGGCATCCTCTCAGACCACTTGGGCACATGAGGGTCCTGATTCCTGCCACAGTTATATGCCTGACAAGCAAGTTAAACCTCTCTGTTCATGCTTCACAGGTGTGTGGCAAACAAGTGAGGATGGAGGCCGGGTGACTAGAAAGGCCAAGGCGGGACTCTACCATGTGCCCGGTGCACTTCCCCACCCTGGGCTTCCTTCCCTCTGCTTAGCGGTAACTAACTACAGATGCTCTGCATGTGCAGAAGATGGCACTCCTTGCCTGTGATCTGTACAAAAGCAGATGACAGATGATTCTTCCCCAGTACTGTTGAGTGGGTTTGAACCACCCACCTTTCTGTTAGCAGGAACGTGCACCAGGGACCTCTCAACATATCACAAACCACAGAAGACAGTGAGTTCCAAAGGACATGCCACTTCTAGTCTTTAGCACACCCCTTTCCCTCTCCATACTAACAGGGCTGGAAGAAATGGCTGTCGTTATTGTATGTGCTATCAGGTTAGACCCAACCCGTAAGTGACCCTCTGGTGGGTTTTCAGAGGCAGGTAATCACACAGAAGGAGACTGTTTCTCTCCCACAGCAGCTGGTGGGTCTGAACCACGTACTTTGGGTTTCCAGTGCAACTCCTTACCACTAGGCCACCAGAGCACCTATATCCAGGAAGCTCTTTTGGAGGAAAAAACCCTAAAATCTGTCTTCCCATTACAACCTCCACTCCCACACCACAGTGACCTTTGAGACATTTAAGAAAGGGGCTCACTCTACAATCAAGATAATCTAACTGTACAACTTAACTGAATCTAGATTGTGTTCCTGAAGACTATTATCAATTAGCAAAAATTTATTCAGGTTGCCTTCAATATTAGTGAGGGACTCATTGGAAGAATACGAAGACCAGAAATCCTGCAAGAGCTGAACCAACAGGCTCCACAAAGGCCAGAAATTGTGGGATAATTTGGCACTCACAGAACCAGACATGGATCCCTGTCAACCCCGGGAATCTTGATAACTGAAGACTGTGACCATAGTTCGTGACACTCAGCCACACTTTACTTTGTTTTCTCTCTTTCCCACCTGTCTTCTTTGCTTACTTATTTCTGCATGTTGGTGGTGGTGTGTACTGTAGAGTCAGAACTGACCCATAGCTGACCCTCCATTGAGTTTTCAGAGGCAGTTAATTGCATAGGAGGAGACTGGCCCATCGTTCTCCCATGGAGCAGCTGGCAGATTGAAACCGTGTGCCTTTGAGACTGCAGCTCAGCTTCTTACCACTAACCTATGCTTCTCAAATGTGAAACTTCTGCTTACCTAGTATTTCTGTTCCATCTTAAGTTCAACTTGCGCATACTAAACCTTCATGGCTTCTCTAGACACTTGCCGAAATTTATTCATCTTCAATTTTAGCTTC
Organism: Elephantulus edwardii; assembly: GCF_000299155.1. NCBI lineage: Eukaryota > Metazoa > Chordata > Mammalia > Macroscelidea > Macroscelididae > Elephantulus > Elephantulus edwardii. Next base: position 18,492,745 of record NW_006399806.1, read on the forward strand.
TTTTGGTATATAATTTCTGAGATTAAATGTTGAAATATTCAAGAGACCAGATGATATTTATTTGGTTCGTCTTCATCTAAGGTCATGCCAAGGAAAGCCTTTGGAACAGCTGTCCCTCCATCAGTCAGCTGTGACTGGGTGGTAGGGACAGGACTTCCGTTATCCCCACGGGACTGTTCATCCATCAGGGCTGTGGAAGTGCTCCTGGTAGCCAAAGTGAAAACAGAAAGTAAGAAAGAGAGAAATTTCTCAAGGTTTATCCAATCTAGTATTAAGTCTCTGGCATGCCAAAGGAATTTCTATAAAAGAAAGCAAGCGTTGATTTTTCTTGGGATTTCAATTCTCTTTTAGAACACAATTAGAAGTATACTGAAGCCTCTTGGTTTAGCCTTTATGTATCTTTCCTTCTTTTTCATAATTTAGATCTCATTATCCCTTTACACTGGATTCTAGATTAGCTCCTCTGAGCTGTTTTTCAAATACTAAAACTCTCTTGTTGTCTAGTCTACTTAACTGATTTTTGAAGCATTTAGTGGTGTGGGTGTGAGTGTGGGTGTGGATGTATTTAATGGCAATGTTTTCCGTTTCTAGCATTTCTACCTTATTTTACTTTTAATTATTCTGTTTCTTTTCTTTTTCTCTTATGATATTTCTTCTTTTAACTCAATGTTGTTGTTGTTAAGGTCTGTCGAGTCGCAGATGACTCATAGTGACCCTATGAACAAAAGACCTGAACACTTGTATAACTTTCATCATTTCTCCAAGTTCATGGAGTTTCTGGAGGCAAGCTATTTTGGAAGTGGATGCCACTCCTGCTTCCATGCTTGTTTTAATAGGAGAGCTCACCAAACACTCTCCACCGTAAGTAACCATTATCGAATTTGACACATCGGTGTCACAGTGTTTAACATCACAGCCACCATGAGTTACCTCTGTACAGCCAATGGACAGGCCAGTGCTATACCACTTAGAAAAATGTTTGTCCAAAAACAATTAAAACTACAGATTAAAATCACCAGTTATGGTAAAGATGAGTTATGGTAGCATAACTTTATCCACTAGGCCAACAGGGATCTCTTGTTGTTGTTTACATAAATTATTTTTAAATCTTTTTAAAATTTTTCATGTTATTAAATTTCTCAAGTTTACAGTTTTTCTTACTGGTTGACTTCAAGATGGTATACTTGATGGTACAAGTACTTCTGATATTTTTTAACTGATGAGTTTATCTTCCTTCATAAAGGGTTTTGTAAAAAAGAAAAATACCTAATAGGATTGCTTTTGTGAGTTCTTCTGCTAATGTTCTGTAAAATCAAATAATTCCAGGATCATTTTTCAGATCATTTCTTAGTTCAGGATTTCCTGAGCATGGAAAAGCAGTGTGATTTCAGATCCCCACACAAGAAAGGTGCTGACTTTGAGTCAGTTTCTGGAGAGCAGTGGACTATTTCCATTCACGACCTGGTGTGGAAAACCACTTTCTGAAACAACCTGCAGGCACAGCACTCTGGTATGGTTCCAGGGTGCTGTGGCACTTTCTCAGCTCTCGGTTTCATTCAGCTAAATTTGTTTCCATTCCATGACACCTCCTCCTAGGTAAATGTGCTCTGAGAGAGAAGTCTGGAATCTAACACAAGGACAGCCTAAGAAGCCATGCGTCTGGGTCCTGAATCACTGGAAATACTTCAGGGGAAATTACTTAACCACTCCACACTTTTTTTTTTAGTTCTAAAATGCTTTTGTAATTACTTAATGAATAAAAAGTGTTTTACAGAAGACATTAACGAGTACATGCTTATTTTATAAAAATCCAGGTTTTCTAATACCTGTGTATAGTAGAATTTTATTTACATGTGCCAAATTCACCTTTTTCAACTTCTCCAAGAATGCTATTAATACCAGTAAAAGCCAAAACCAGACAAACTTATGCTTAGTTATAGAAATGCTCCTAATTTGCTCTAGAACGTAGTCTTGCTGGTGCCTCTCTGGTGGTTTAACTTCACCAGCTGCTCGTCAGGAGGAAGATGCAGAACGCCGTGTGATTTATGACCTCAGAAACACACTGGAGGCTCAGCTCTGAGTTGGCTCTGGCTCAATGGCAAGGAGTTTGAGTGTTCTGAACTAGATATATTTGAGGATATCCTCTCTCAGCCTTTAACTTTCTAAATCTGAGTCCCTAAAAAGATTCTGTCTATAGAATAAAAGTCTTGCATTCCTCCCTCCCTCTCTTCTTCCTCTGTTTCCCTCTCCCTCCATCGATTTCCCTGTATTACATTCTCAGTGTATGCTATACATTTTGGGTACTCCTTTCTCTGGATTTTTTCTCACATTTCTATTTTTAAGGTGACAGAATCTACACTCGACATTCCAGATGCAATTACTACTGCAGTCAACATTTAATGAGTTCTAACTATGTCCCAGACATTGCTCAGACAAGCACATGAATTAGTTCTTTTAACCCCTAAACATTACTGAGTTAGATTAATTCTTACACCTATTTTTCAGGTAAGGATACTGAGGATCTATCCATTTAGGTAAGCTTCCTAAGGGCAGCTATTGTTTGTTTCACCATTGAGTCAGAACTGACCCACAGCTACCCTCAAGCTGATTTTCAGAGGCAGTTAACATAGATAGCATATGCACTTTGCATAGTAGCAGACTGCCCATCCTTCTCCTATGGAGCATCTGGTAGATCTGCCTTTGGGATTGCAGCGCAGCTTCTAGCCACTATGCCCCTAGAAAAGAACAGAATTGGGATTTGGAATTTGCTCAAGCTGAATATAAAGCCAATTCTTGTAGCAATTGTGTTTAGTGTAAATAGAACATTATTTTTTCAATATTGAGGGCATCAAATACTCCATGAATTTTATAAGCTAAAGAGCTTCACTAAAAACAACCTAGAGATGCCCCACTAAACACATTCCCAAATCACATTAGTCAGCCTGTAAGTAATCTGATTCTGTTCATTTACAGATTTCTTTGCATTATCTACTTTATCTGTTCTACTTTATATGTGGATATTGCTTTCCTCTTGATATATACTCTTAGTGGTTTTGTAACAGAGAGTCATAAAAAATTTGGACATTACATCATAAACCCATTTCACCATGTAATTTCTTTCAGAATATTAAATGTGAGGACTTGATAAAGCTCTATTACCTAATCCTCACTGGAACAGAGATCCATGAGACTCTTACTGTCTTAAGACCAGTTTTTTTTAACACATATCAAAAGGTCCTTCTAATCCCAGTCCTACTTGGCGGTTTATGGCTGATGTTGTAGTTGTCTTTGTTCACAAAACATCTGAAAAATCTAAATAAATCAGTGTGTCAGTTTCCCATCACCTTTGTGCTATGTGTGTGTGTGTAACTAAAAGACCTAGCTTGCATATAGGAAACTATATTAAAACAGTAATAGTATTTGATGGAAACAGTTTTATTATTTTCTTTGACTCACTATCATTTGAATGATACAGGTATTTTCCCACAGTCTCTGTAGACATAGCTTAATGATCTGGTTACTGTAATTACAATAAATTACTGACAACACTGTTCCCTGAAACACAAAAATACATCCAGGATGCTAAAAGGCAACTTCAGATTCCAATTTCTGGGTTACACCTATTCTTTTGCAATTTTCTTAATTATGCAAATGACACAACCCTGCTTGCTAAAACTGAGGAGGACCTGAAGTGCTTGCTGCAGAGGGTCAAGGACGGCAGCCTTCAATATGGATTGAGGCTCAATATCAAGAACTGGCAGCATCAGGATGGATGGTGAAGAGACTGAGGCTGTTAGCAGCTTTAGATAGTTTGGTTCCACAGTCAACACTCTTGGCACCATCAGCCAGGAAATTAAAAGATGTATTGCGATGGGAAAGTCTGCTGTTAGGGACCTCTCCAAAGTACTGAAGAGAAATGGTGTCACTCTGGAGACTAAGGTGCCTCTGATGCAGGCCATGGTCTTTGCAACAACGTGTTATGCATCAGAGAGCTGGACAATGACTAGGGAGGATAGAAGGAGAATTGATGCCTTTGAGCTGTGGTGCTGGAGAAGAGTATTGAATGTACCATAGACTGCTAAGAAAACAAACAGGGTCATCCTGGAGAGGGTTAAACCAGGCTGCTCCATGGAGGCAAGGATTCTGAGGCTTCATCTAATATACTTTGGACATGTTGCAAGGAGGAACCAGTCCCTAGAAAAGGACGTCATGCTGAGAGGGTGGAGGGACAGCGCAGGAGGGGAAGACCCACTATGAGGTGAATTGATTCAGTGACTAGAGTAATCAGGGTGGGTGTGTCAGAGACAATGAGACTGGCACAGGATAGAACAGGGTTTAGGGCTGTTGTACATAAGGTTGCTATGAGTTACAAGTGACTCGACAGCACAAAACAACAATATTTTTATCATTAATATATATTGTGTTTCATGCACATACATTGTGTTCCACCCAATCTTTCATACCAACACACCAGCCATCTTCTCTGTTGTTTCTCAGTGACCCCCTAGACGTAGAGACCTGGACAAAGCTCGTTCTGTCTAACCCACCCCCTCAGCTCACCTGGTCTCCAAGCACTGCTGATGAACGTGGTAGGGAGTTTCTGTATTTGGTGGATGTTTCCGGACCTCAACATTATTAACCAGATTTGTAGAAAAATGTCCCCTACCACTTCCACTGGCAACCTGACCCACATATAATCTTCTAATAAATTCCATTTCAAAGATACTATCAAGAAATAATGCTTTCTCTCAATGGACTGATATGTTTTCCTTATTCTAGTCAGCAACAACCGTTCAGACCCATGGCAATGTCTTTTTGCTTCAGAATTAAACGAAAGAAGACATTCAGTTTTCATGCTAACAGGTATGCAAGAAAAGAAGACTGTGTACTTGAAAAGGGGTACTGGAGGGAAAGGGAGCCGTGGGGAGTCCACAGGGAGTGGAGCTGCTAACCCAAAGGTAGTTATTCTCTGGCTATTTGAGTCCACCAGGAGCTCTGGTGAAGGAAGATGGGCAAACTCCTCCCATGAAATTTACAGTCTCCAAAACTCCGCTGCAGGGTCAGCTCTGAGTTGATTATGATTCAAAAGCAATGAGCTGCATTACTGGGAGGCAGTCACCCAGTCACAGACATATTTATTAGGCACATGGGATGTAAAGGCATCTGAGTTCTTAAAAACAAAGCTATCAGTTTAAAGGTTAAGGAATGCCAGGACCAAGCTATCGTACTTTGAACTGCTTCCTATGCATATGAAGGTTGGACAATAAGTAAGGATTACAGAAGAACTAATGTCTTTAATTGTGGTGTCAAAGAAGAGTGCTGAATATCTCATGGACTGCCAAAAGAACAAACAAGTCTGTCTTGGAGGAAGTGTAATCAGGGTGCTCCTTAGAGGCAAGGATGGTGGAACTTCATCTCACACACTTTGGGCTGTTGTTAGTCCTTGAAAAAATACATCATGCTGAGAAAGGTGGAGGATGAGAGAAGGAGCCGAAGACCCTCAACAAGATGGACTGACACAGTGACTATAAGAATGCACTCGCAACAAGCACATGAAGAAATGTTCAAAATCCCTAGCTCTAAGAGAGATGCAAATCAAAACAACCATGAGATGTCATCTCACCCCAGTGAGAATAGCAAAATTTAACAGAACAGTAAACAACAAATGCTGGCGAGGTTGTGGAGAAACAGGAACCCTTATTCACTGTTCGTGGGAGTGTAAAATGGTGCAACCACTGTAGAAGGCGGTATGGCGCTTTCTCAAAAAGTTGCAAATAGAGATACCATTTGACCCAGCAATTCCACTCCTGGGAATATACCCCAAAGAGAACATAACTGACATCCAAGAAGATATATGCACACCCATGTTTATCGAGGCTTTGTTCACAATAGTAAGGAGTTGGAAACAACCTAAGTGCCCATCAACAAACAAATGAATAGAGAAGGAGTGGTATATTCACACAATTAAATACTATTCAGCACTGAAAAACAAAGAACTCATGAGATACTATGCTAAGTGAATGACCCTAGAGGACATTATGCTGAGTGAAATACCTCAGTCACAGAAGGACAAATATTGCAAAGGGCCACTATTGTAAAACAGGATTGACACTGGGGTTGAGGGAAGACAAAGAAGAAGGGGAGGAATAATGTATGCTGTATTGCAACAGATGAGGGAAAGAACTGTTTAAAAGAGATACATGATTAGTTATTATTGTCAAGACAGGAGTCCAGAATGAAGGCTGCACAGTGCAGTGGACTTGGGGGGAGGGATTGCATAGTAATGAAAGAGTTTTTCTTTTACTCATCAAGGAGAAAAGTGAATTGGGGGAGGGGGTCAGCAGGGAGATAAGTGCAACAACGAATGACTGGAAACCCAAAGTCTCTGTAAACTTTCATTAAATTCAATTTTTAAAAAAAAGGATGGGCTCAAACACAGAAGAGAGGGTGACAATGGTGGAGAATAAAGTTCAGATCCGATGATAGTACGTGACAACAACAATGTGTTTACACCACTAGAGAAGGCAAATGTATAGGAACTGACAATAACAATGCCACTACTAACAACAGCATTATGAAGCAGTCTGTGCCAGGATTCCAAAAGCTTTGCAGGTGTGAAATCAATATGCGGCAGAGCTAAGTATTTACTCACTTAAACTCAACAATCAGGTACTATTATCATCTTACTTTTTGACAAATGACAAAACTGAGGCACAACAAGATTAAGTATTTGCCTGGCTAAAGTTATGAGACCAAAGTTAGGGACGCAGGTGTACTTAAAATCAATGCATTATATGCTTCAAAACAGACCTTCACATAAAGAAAGTGAACTACTACTTAGGTAAACATGTTATAAATATATATACAAGGTTAAACAGAAAAACAAAAGTGTAATGAATGGTACACTTCTGTTTTCCTGTTTAACCTTGCATTTAAATGCATAATGAGTGGCATATAAAAATAGAGCAGTGTAATTTCAAAGAAAGTCAGCTAAGATTATACTTAAGGGAGACTTCTTGGAGGAAATAAAATCAATTTGAAATGGGACTGGAAAGTGATGCAAAATTTTGATAAATTTAGAGAAATAAAAAGGTCAATGAAGGATCAGCAAAATAACTTCTGAATAAAGGCTTGGGGGCAGAGACAAGCATCCTGGGAAAACAGAAATTCTAAGGTTCAGGCAGTAAATAAGCCTTACCTGGTTACCTGGTTAGGACCACATAGTTAGAGACCAGACTATAAATTATTCTAAAACTAATTACAGAATAATTATAATTACCTTTTACTGAGTGCTTGCTATATGCTAGGCACTTTGTTAAAAGTGTGTCATATTTATATGATACATGTAAATATGATATGTGTATGAGATATATATATATACTTTTTTAATCCTAACAACATCCCTATGAATATTTTAGCAGCTGTAATGCACCACTTTTCTGTTTTGCTTTCTGGACTCTCTGAATGCTATGCTTTTTAGTCTGGGTTTTTACCTCGCACTCAGTGGAAATTCACTGATGGTTTCTGCAGCATGATTTTGGATGTATAATGCCAGGGAGACAAAGCCTGAAGAAAATGGAATATATTACGGTCTGCCAGAAAAAAAGAAAATGATTAGTCTTAGAAGAACATTCCAAGAAGGTTCTTTAGAAGTTCGGGTGGTAAGACCTCGACTCCTACTTTGGACAAGTCATTAGGAAAGACAAGTTGCTATCAAAGGACATCATGTTTGGTAGAACAGAAGGTCAGTGAAAATAAGGGTTAAGGACAGTCCTCCATGAGATGAAGGACACAACAACTCCAACACTGGACGCCAGCATGCCAAAGACCAAGGGGATGACACAGGACTGAGTCTATTGTACACACAGTCACCATGAATCCAAGCTGACGTAACTAACAACAAAGTACTCAGAGCAAAAATACAAAATAGGATTGTGACTGAGTAAAATGTCTGAAACACCTGTATCCCATTCATTCTTCGTGTCACTCTACAAGGTGGTTGGTGTTATGTGCCATCAAGTCTACTGCAACTCATAGCAACCCCTATGCACCACAGCTCTGAAGCCTGCCCTATCCTGAGCCATTATCACTGTCTCCAACACATCTACCCCATTACTCCAGTTACTGTGTCAATCCATCTCATCTAGCATTTTCCTCTCTTGTGCCCCTCCACCCTTCCAAGCATGATGTCTATCTCCAAGGACCAGTCTCTCCTGGCAACATGCCCAAAATATGTGAGATGGAGCTTGAGAATCCTTATCTACAAGGAGCAAACTGGTTTCAACTTCTCCAGGACAGACCTTTATAATCATCTATTTTGTACTTGAGATAAATTAGCACTTAGGTAACTGACAAGGACAAGGTCATCCAACCAGCTTATGACAGAGCTAAGGCTTAACACCAGCCTTTCAGACTCCTAACCATGGGCGAGCAACAGCCCTAACCTCTGGGTGAGGAGAGGACTGCTGAGAGCCACAGAGCAGGCATCAGGAGCGCAAAGAGAAAGAGATAATTGGAGCTGCAAACAAAGCCACAGAGAGACTCCATTACGTCATATCACGGCCATTACTCATCTGCTAGCTTACAGACCGTAGTGGCTCGTGAGTCACTGTGAAGCAAGAAGCAATTCTTTCTGCATTTCAAATATCAGCAGGGCTACCCCTGCTAGATGGATCTCACTGGAGTTTTCAGACGAGGAAGAAAGGCCTGTTATCACTTGTGAAGATTAGCCAATGAAGTCCTATGGATAACAACAGAAAGTGGCCAGAAACAGTTTGAAGATGAGCTCTGCTTTGGGCCAGCAACACAATTCCTTACCACTTAGCTAACAAGTGCTTCCAAAGACTAAATTGTTTATAAAATAAATAACATCATCCATGAGTAATGATGCACTCCTTTAAACAATTAATTCTATGATAACAAATGGTCAAAATTTACCCAAAAACAAAGATGAAGGTGAGGAGGGAGAGGAGTTAGATCAAGAGAAACAGAACCAATGTAGAACAAAACAATTCTACATTATTTGTAGAGTGAAAACACTGACACATTGTAAAAATTGTAATTAATGATACAAAACAATTTGTATAAAATGTTAAAGGATAATTTAATTTGTCTGTGTATACTTGTATCTAAAACACAATAAGATATTTTTATTAGTTTTTACACAATCACTCATATACATTGTGCTCCATTCATGTACATTGTGTTTTATACAATCATTTGTATACATTGGTCTTAATAGAATTACTACTGATAAAATAAATAAATATGAGCTCCCTGGGCTGGCATTTAAAATAAGCCATGGCTGCAGCCATGAGATTGAGCACATAAATAATCATGAGGAGGACACAGGCCCTGGCAGTATTCTGATCTGTTGTACATGAAGATACCAGGAGCTGAAGCAACTTGGCAGCAATTTACAACAATGTCACATCAAGAGTCATAAAAGAAAATGTCAGCTAGAGGGGCATCAACAGTTTGTGCCAACAGAAGAAAAAGCAGGCTTTTGATGATTAGAAAATCATTAGCATGATTTTGAAGTTGTGTGTTGAGTGAGAGTTTACAATGTTCCATTCATTTGTACAGACTTTGTTTCATCACATTACTTCAGTGCCCACACTGTAACAGCACCTTTCCCATTCCCTCCTTGTGAGTCTCATTTCCATCCATCCTTCTTTCCTATTCTTCCTGTTTTCTATGCTTTTTCCCTGGGCAAACACTACCCCCTTGATCCTGTATAATTGTGAAGTGTGAAGATAGCACAGGCCAGGCCAGGGTTCCGATCTGTTGTTCACAGAGACAATATGGGTCGTACTCAACTCAGTGGCATCTAACAACTAACAAAAGGAATGAGGACCTTCTTGGTATTATTTTTCACCTTCTAAGCATGTGTACTGTTTGGCTGAAAATTGAGTCATGGGAGTGAATGTAATTCCAGGCTTCAAGGGTTCCTAAGAGCCACAGTCTTGGAGGTTCCACCAGTCTGTATTAGACCAGTAACCTTGGCCATTTTTGTGACTGAGTTTTGTTCTACATTTTCTCCCACTTTGACCAGGACCCTCTACTGGTCTTCCTTTAGAAGCAGTGAGCAGTGGTAGCAGTCACCACCCAGTTCTTCTGGTCTCAGGGTTCATTAGCATGATTCTAGTTTCCACAAAGGACAGAGGAGGAAGACTGGATTATATATGCACCAGAGAAGACTGGAAATAGATCTTTCATCTGAGAAGTCTTCTGGTAAAAGGCAGGAGAGTGACTTATGTTGAGAGGCAAAGAGCTATATGAACAGAGATTATCTTCCCATTCCCTTTCAAGGAAAAGGTTCCCTGGGAGATCAGGATATTTGGCCTTCTGAATGGATGCCTTGAGGCTGATTATTTGAGATTATCCCCAGAGTGGCTCAGGAGACCCTGTCAGAAAGTAAAGGCTAGAGGTGTGTGAGCTCAGGCCCTGAGGGTTTAAAATCCACATAAACCTCAGTGGGTAGATACCTGGTGTAGATATGCCCTAGGGAGTTTGTCCCTGGGGAGGGAGGAGGTGCTGCTTGTTGAGTGTGAGAATGATCTGTAGAATACAAGGTGAAGTCATTCAGGATGGTCAGCAGCAACCAGCTCACACAGCATTCACCACTCACTCACTCTCTCTGTCATCTTCTCCTTTCCTCTCTTGTCCTCTGTTATAGATTGAATAATGTCCTCCCCTCAAAAGATAATTGAAATGCTAACTTGCTTGCTGAAACTGAGGAGGACCTGAAGTGCTTGCTGCACAAAGATTCTCACCATTGGGCAGATTGGCAGCATCATGATAGATAGTGAAGATAATGAGATTGTTAACAGCTTCAGTTTGCTTGGCTCCACAAGCAACACTCTTAGTACCAGCAGCCAGGAAATTAAAAGATTAATTACATTAGGAGAGTCCGCTGTCAGGGACCTCTCCAGAGTACTGAAGAGCAACAAATGTCAGCTTGGACAGTAACATGTTGTCTAATCAAGGCCATGTTCTTTGCAATTACTTGTTATGCATCAGAAAGCTGGACAATGACTAGGGATGATAGAAGGAGAGTTGATGCCTTTGAGTTGTGGTGCTGGAGAAGAGTACTGAATATACCATGGACTGCTAGGAGAACAAACAGGTTAATTCTGGTGAGGGTAAAATCAGGCTGCTCTTTGAAAGTAAGGACTTTGAAACTCTGTCTGACATACAGGCCTGTTGCAAGGAGGAACAAGTCCTTGGAGAGGGAAATCATGCTTGGGAGGGTGGAGGGACAGAGCAAGAGACGACGACCCTCGGTGAGATGGACTGACTCAGTGAGACCCTCGATGAGATGGATTGACTCAGTGACTCGGGTAATTCAGGTAGGTGAGTCAGAGACAATAAGTTGTCTCAGGTTAGAGCACGGTTCAGAGCTATTGTACATAGGGCTGCTATGAGTCACAAGTGACTCAAGGCACATAACAACAAACTCTTAGACCTGTGATTATAATTCCATTTGGGATTGGGTTTTCTTTGTTATGTTAACAACATAATATACTAATACTGCTTTAGGTTAATCTCTTGGAGATATCAAAGAGATAAAGCAAGCAAGTAAGAAGCAGAGATAAGGGAAGATAAGCTGCCACAACATGTGCAGATAGATCACCAAGGATGTACGGACCCTCCTCTAGATCCTACAGAGAAATAAGCCTGCCTCTAGAGCCAGTACCAGAATGTGGACTGCCAGCCTCCTAAGAAAGTGAATTTGCTTGTTAAAGCTACTCACCTGGGCTATTTCTTCTATAGTTCTCACATTGCTGTCAAGTCAGAACCAACTCACAGCTGACCTTCCAGTGGGCTTCAGAGGCTGGAGAGATTGCCCGTCTTTCTCAGAGCAACTGGTAGATTTGAACTGCTTACCTGTGAGTTGATAGCACAACTCCTTGCCCAACAGGCCAGTAGAGTACTTTTTCTAGCAGCACTGAATAACTACGTCATCCTCCGTCTCACTCCTTTCCCAACTCCTCCAGGACTACAATTGTGCTGTGTTCACAAGCACTCACTCTGAAACAGCTAAGAGATGTGGCAGGCAGAGATTCTTTTGACTTCATCAGCACACCTTTGATGTGATCAGAATCCCAGAGAGCCAAAAACTAGGAGGGGTCAGGTGGCCCAGCAAACACGCAAAACAACAGCCAGGGGCCTATGCTAGGTGGCAGTAGATGGGGACGATTATACCAAGGCTGGCCCTGAGAGTGGGCGAAGGGTCATGGGTCCGCCTCAGTGTCCACAGGATCTCCGACAGGATTTACAGAAGGTCAGGATGCTTAATAGTGGGCAGAGGCTTCTCTGTGGAAACCAAGGTTAGTTTTAAAGGGCCCAGTAGTGTATCCAACAGAGTTTGAAAGTCAAGAGAAAAGATTTATTGGATAAGAGAAACAGTGTGTACTGTAGTCAACTCCCGTGCATTTGCTTGCTTGTATTTTCAAAGACTCTAGTAGGTATTGGGATCAAACCTTATACTTCTTGTTTGCCTAAATAAAAACTAAGATAAAAAAAATTGAAGTTAGCATTTAAGTGAAGAGAAAAGCAATATCCTATAAGGGATGATCAGCAATAAATCACTAGAGAAAAGGAAGTCTGAGAGAATTACAGACAGATTCACCGAAATGAAAAGGACAGAGAGAAAGGGGGCTAAGTGCAATGACATTGCAGATATTAAACTTACTATAACTGGGGAAAATTAAGAGTTCGGCATAGTAACTGACAGCATTATTCTCTTCATTACATTATGTTAAGCCCACCACCTGTCTCTTTCTTTTCCCATCATGACAACTTGCACGTTGCCACACTGTTGGAAGTGATGACATCAGTTATTTCAAATACCAGCAGGGTCCCCAGTGATGGACACACTGCAGTGGAACTTCTACAGTAACACAGGCTAAGAAGAAAGAGCTGGGATGGGCTTCTGGAAATCAGCTAATGAAAACCCTTGGGAACACAAAGAACACTGTCTGACATAGTCCTGGAAGCAGGCCTGCTAGGTCAGACAGCAGTGGACTTGAGTGTGGCAACACAGGAGAGGATGCTGCAGGTCAGGCCATCTGTGCTGTTGTACACGGGACTATCTGACTGAGAACCAACTCAACAGCAACTAACAGTAAGTAGATTAGTGCAGGGTTCATCATGATGGCAGCAATGGGGAGTGGGTCACAAACTCTATCTTGCTCATTGCTGTGGAGTCAGACCTGACTCACAGCTGGCCCACCAATGGGTTTTCAGAGGCTGTAAACCTCATGGGAGAAGACTGCCCATGCTTCTCCCTTGGAGAAGTTAGTGGATTCAAACTGTCTGCCTTGGAGTCGGCAGTGCCACTCCTTAACTACTAGGCCACCAAAGCAGGACTTTAAGGGAGTACTATTGGAAGCACGTGGGGGAAAGTCAGTCCAGGATGAAGGCCACTTCTTGTGAGAGAGCAGACGGGCTGAGGGGTGGGCGGCTGAGCCAGTTGGTACTGTTAATTTCTCTGGGGCTTGGTGGTCAGGTTCTTTGCCATGAGTGGAAAGCAGCCAGAGGGCCAGCATGGGGGGAAAGTTGAGAAGGTTCTGGAAGCTCATGAGGTAACTGTGCCAGGGAACCCACACAAGAGCAAAGGCAGGCTGCTGAGAGGGCTGGCTGGTCTGGAGAAGTCAGCAAGGCAGATCCTCAAAGGGCGGCCAGGTCTCTTGGGCCAGGGCTCTGGATCCTGCTACCAGCCTTCTCCTGAGCAAAGATCTGTAGGCCAGGGATAGGAAGGAAGAATGAACTGGCCTGTTGCGTGCCATACTGGGTATGGTGCATGGGAGATTTCTCACAGCAAACAGAATGGAGGTGCCTGAGCTCAGAACCTAGGCTGGCAGGGCTGCAGGGGGCAGGCGAAGGCCAGTGCTGCTGCTGAGGAGAAACTAAGCTTGTGTGGGCAAAGCTAGACCAGCCCACGACATGTGGGGAGAAGGCAGGGGAGAGGGACGGGGGAAGAAGGCCAGTGGGAGGGGAGTGGGATCAGCAGCTCACAGGTAAAGGTCCCAGGTGTAACTCTGCTGATGACTGACTGGGCAGCTGGTATGGGAAGCCTGGCTCCTCTGAGGAGCCTGAGCCATGAGTGGTGACAGAGGTAACATTGAATTTGCAATCACTTGTTATGCATCAGAGAGCTAGACAATGACCAGGGAGGATAGAAGGAGAATTGATGCTTTTGAGCTTTGGTGTTGGAGAAGAGTATTGAGAGTATCATGGACTGATAAGAAAACATTCATCCTGGAGAGGGTTAAACCGGGCTGCTCCTTCTGGGGCTTCATCTGACATACTTTGATCATGTTGTAAGGAGAGACCGGTCCTTGGAGAAGGACATCATGCTTGGGAGGGTGGAGGGCAGGCACAGGAGGGGAAGGCCCTCTGGGAGGTGGATTGATTCAGTGACTGGGGCTATCGGGATGAGCGTGTCGGAGACAATGAGACTGGCACAGGACAGAACAGAGTTTAGAGCTGCTGTACATAGGGTCTCTATGACTTGCAAGCAACTCGACAGCACATAACAACAACAATCCATCTGTTCACACCACTACAGAGAAGCGTCAGAGCCAAGGTCTAATTACCTCCGTACTCGAGTGGCCTAGTGAGTCAGGAGCGGCACCACCAACCCAAGGAAGGGTGGTTCAAATTCACTAGCTGCTCCACGGCAGAAAGACAGACTATCTCTTCCTATGTAGTTTATAGCCTCTGAGAGAGAACCTGCTGGAGAGTCAGCTACAAATGGGTTCTGGCTCAATAGCCATGCACAAACACCACCCCCCACACACACACACACCCCAGCACTAAGGAAGGCCCCACTTATCAGAGCTATCCCATCTACCTCTTATAAGACCATCTGATGCATGAGGCATTCATTCCAGGTTGTAAATGAAAAACAGGGGCTCAAGAGAGAACCAATGTCCTCGAGTTTTGCTTGAGGATCTGGAAAAGTGGCCATACAGAAGAAAGAAAGAAAAAGTTGCTGTTGTGTTGACTCCAAACCACGAGCCAGCGCACTGTGCTCTATAAGCTTGCCAATGGTTGAATGATTTTTAAATTTCTTTTTGAAGGGAGACTTCAATCCACAATCAAGAAGCATCATCAGAATGGTTATTAAACTTGGCAAAGATTGGCCATGGGAAGGGTGGGGTTTCCTTCCCTGGGAGAATTTTAAAATATGTACATGCCAGGGTTGAGTCAGACAAGCTCCTGTGATCAGAGATGGCTTGGTGAGTACCTTTATGGGGACAAAGAGGCTAATTCCTTTGGGGTTTGTTCTATTTTTCAACGAGAGTTAAGTAACAGAATGAGTTCAGCGGTGAGCGTTCATCTTGTCTCTGCTGTGTAATGTAGATACCATAGACACAGAAAGGACACTGTTAACCTGCTGTCACCAGGGTCCCTTCTTGGGGAAATCATGAGTGTAAATGACAACAGCAAGATCAGATAATCTAATTGGAACTGGATGGGGCTTAAAGGTCCTGGGGACAGGCACATCCATTAGAATGAACTGGGTCAAGGGCCTGGGAGTCTCTGAGGAGGCCCCACGTACCACAGAAAATACCAGCACAGGAAAGAGTAGCCTTGCAGCCAAGAAAAGGGAGGGAGGTGGGGGCATGGGCAGGACTAATGACCTTGGAGAAGGAGGAGTCACAAAGAGGCTTTTCAGTTCACAGGCAAGGGCTCAACAAAGCTCAGACCCACCCACTGAGGGAAAAAGTGCTCCCTGCCTGGCATTTAGAATATTCATGATCCTCTTGGGAACAGAAACTGGTTTTAGAAAACCAGAGCCTTTCAGGCCTGCCCAGTAGCAGTGAGGTTGGCTTCCTATGCAGCCTGCCTTCCTCCCAATGAATCACTTTTTCCGCCAGCTCCTAGGCCGTTCACACACCTTCCCACCAAAGGGCGGATGCTGTGAGCTCTTCAGGGTCAGCCCCACTCATGGTGACCCCAGGCAACACTGGACCCCACCAGCGTGCTCCACAGGGTTTGCCCCATTTCACTTTCACAAGTCTTCCAGGCCTTCCTTACGCCTTAGTCTGAAAACTGCATCATAACAACCAGTAAGCCACTGGCTGGCTTCCCAAAGGTGCCAGTGCATGAGGTGAAAGTTTAGGGATCAAAGCTAGTATGCAGCCTGGGAGGGCAGAATTCTAGCAGTGGCCCTCCACTGTACCCACATAGACTGGGCACCCCTGGAAGTATCCATGCAGATATGCTGGGTAGACAGTGAAGACGGGAAAATAAAAGGCAAAGGAATGTTCTCCTATGTCAAAGGAGCTCTACCAGCTGGAAGTGCTCTCCCAACCCAAAGGCACAAGGTTTGAAACCACCAGCTGCTCTGTGCGAAAAAGATGGACGATATTCTCTCTTTTTCTTTTCTTGTTGTGTACCATCGAATTGGATCCGACTGGCACAGGAGATTGCCCCTCCTTCTCCAACACAGCATCTGGTGGAATCGAACCACACACCTTCGGGATTGCAGTGTAGCTTCTTGCCACTAGACCACCAGAGCTTCCTGACAATATTATCTTTTTTTATTATTACTATTACTATTATTTGTGTGTATACCATCAAATTAGATCTGACTGGTACAGGAGGAGATTGTCCCGCCTACAGCAAAGCATCTGGTGGATTTGAACCGTGCATCTCTGGGACTGCAGTGCAGCTTCTTGCCACTAGGCAACCAGAGCTTTGTGACAATATTCTCTTATGCAACTAACAGTCTCTGAAATCCTGCTGGAGGGTCATCTATGAATTGGTTCTGACTCAGTGGTGTACAAAAACTACAAACTCCTAAGTCAGAAGATGGTGAAACAGAATTAATAACAAGAAGGCATCACACTTTCATTTCAGACTTCCTTTTCTTGAAAAAAATTTTAAAATATTAAAATAGATTTTTCATAAAACACGATAACTCTAAATTCCAAATTGGCAATAAACTCAGGTAAGAAAACCCAGAGAAGCCCCAGAAGCAAAGCACCCCTCTTGGGTGTCACCTCCTCTTCACTTCTCACACAGAGCCTCAGGTCTCAAGCTCCTGTGGGGAGCTGATTCCCTTAAGACCTTCCTAGAACCAAAGTACCTTCTCAGGTTACATCACCCCTGGTCTCCGGTTTCCTTCCTCATTACTCACGGAAGTCTTTTTCCACTCCCCACTCTGCTTTCTTTTCCAAAGAAATTATGTCCAGCATTTGACTACAGGATACAGAATTCCAAAAAGTCTGCCACAATGAGAAGTCACCATTTCTTTTTTTCCCTACCTTCTGAGTCTGGACAGATCAGAAGTTCTCAAGCCACAAGTCAGTCTCACCGCGATGCTTGAAAAAAGACCACCATACTTCCTTCACCCCAACCAATTAAGACCGAATTTCTTGGGGTGGAGTTAGGTATTAGTAGGTTTGGGGTTGTTGTTTTTTAATTTTTTTATTTGTGTGTGTGTGTGTGTGTATACCGTCAAATCAGATCTGACTGGAACAGGAGGAGATTGTCCCTCCTTCTCCAGCAGAGCATCTGGTGGATTCGAACTGTGCACCTCTGGGATTGCAGTGCAGCTTTTTGCCACTAGGCCACCAGAGCTCACCAAAAGGTATTTGTTTTTCAAGTTCCCTGCATTATTCTAATAGGATTCTAATTGGGAAGTCACAAACTGAATCTTTTTCAATATTCATTTATGAGGCTTTGGTGGAATTAAGGTCTCACTTTGATAGACACTACAGTGAGCTCTGGTGGCCTAGTAGCAAGAAGCTGCACTGTAATCCTGAAGGCATGTGGTTCAAAGCCACCAGCTGCTCCAGGGAAGAAAGATATGCAATCTTCTCCTGCCTAATTAACCGTGATTCCCATGTGAATGGGTTGATTTCAACTCATTACACCAAACACCACTATCACCTCCACCACAGAGCGTAAAGTGCTGGACAGCCAACAGAAAGATGTAAGGTGTGGATACACCAGTGGCTCTACAGGAGAAAGACGGCAATCTCCCCCTATAAGGAGAAACCTTGGAAATCTGATAGAGGGTCACTTTCAGAATGACCTTGTTGTTGCGATTATTCAGTGTCATGAGCCCACTTCAATTCATAGCAACCCAGTTTACCACAGAACCAAGCGTTGCCTGACCCAGTGCTGTGCTCACAATCTCTGCTGTGCTGACCTCCACTGTTGCCAGCACCAGGTCAACTCATCCCAACGGTGGACTTCCTCCTCTTCCTGACTCTCCACTTCCTACACATAAATTGTCTTTTTCCAAGGATGAGCCCCTCCTGACAACATGCCCAAAGTGTGCGAGAAGGAGCATTCAGGCTCTGCGTCTTCCAAGATAAATTTGCTTGTTCTTTTGGGGATCCAGAGTATAGTCAACATTGTTTGCCAACACCACTTTCAAAGGCATAGATCCAAGTGCTTCGTACTAGAGAGCTCTGATGGAGCTTGAGGCTGCCAGTTCAAACCCACCCATCTGCTTTCATAAAGCTTCACAACCTTGGAAACCCTATGGGCCAGTTCTGCACTGCCCTGTGCAGGGGTGCTATGAGTCAAAACCAACACAGCAACAGGGGGTGGGGTTCTTTGGTTTTAGGGTAGGTCTGGAAACATTTCTTTTTAACCATCAACTCGGGTGAGGCTGAGGCTGTAAAGAAACAGTGGTATTATCTTTGGACATGCAGCAGGTAGGCTCAATCTATGCCGAAGGCATTACTTCTCTGAGAGGCGTCATCCACAAAATGAAGGCTTATGACCATAAACCTGCATCCTGTATTCACTGGATCAGCTAATATATCTGTGATCATATAACATATGCATGAGAGTATACTTCCTGTCTTAATCATACATGGAATTATGTAGAAACCTACTTTTGGCTTTTTTATACACTTGAACACATCATCACTCTCTTTTTAAAATTTTCAATCACTTCTAATAGTTTCTTGGTAAAATGATAACCTGAGTATTTAGGGACTCCTCCACCAAAATGCCTCTGATTTCTTTATAAACCTTCCCTTAGGGTCAATAAAAATTCCTGACCTCCAAATATATTATGTGCATAACCTTCTGTACAACCTTTGTGCCAGAGACGATCCCTACAAATCTTCTCCACTACCTGAGTCCTACCAAGGGGCTAAGGTTGGGTTCAAACCTCTCAGCTGCTGTGCAGGGCAGTCTGTCTCCTTTTACTTTCCAAATGCATTTTTCATTTTTCTCTGCTTAGAACACTGACTTCAAAGGACCAAGTGAGCACACCCCTCCCACCCCTATCCTCCACCTCTAGCCTCTAACTGGGCATCCAATAAGCAGGCAAGAAGAGGCAAGGGCTGGAGTATTGACTCCCTTGCTCTCTTCTTTCCTGATATCCATGGTTGAGCTTGGCTAGAGCACAGCTCCCCCCAGGCTTCCAGCCCTCACACCACCAGGACTGAGGGGGTAGAAATAACAGTTTCCTGCCACTGCTGGTTCCTAGATGTATCATTATCCTTGTGGATTCCCTCAAGTCTCTGTAAAGAGTTTCTTTATAAAATTCTGTTGGTTCAACTCTCTTGAGAGTCATATCTCTTTTATGCCAGGACTCTGATACATTCCTACGAGGTTGCTCTCAAGATCCCCATTCTCCCACTACTACATCATACCCACCTCAGGGTCTGTGTAATATGAATTAATACAGGTTTGGAGCATAGAATAAGCTCTGTTGAACACTGAGGGTCCATTCTTCTCCTTCCCAGAAAACTACCAGGTGAATCAGACATTTCTACTAATGTGCCTACTATACTCAACTTTTGCTTCCAGCTTAACCAGGTATTTCTGATGCTACCTTCACAGGATCGCTATGAGTCGCCTGTGACTCGACAGCACTTAACAACAACAACAACCAATGAAAGAGGGAGCTCTGGTGGCTTAGAAGTAAGAAATTGTGTTGCCAAAGCAACACTTCGTTCGAATTACCAGCTGCTCTGTGGAAGAAACATGGGCAGTCTCGTCCTATGCAATTAATGATTTCTGAAAACTCACTGAAGGGGCACCAATGGGTTGGCTCAGACTTCAAGGTAGCAACAACAAACAAAATCTACAAAAGGGGCACATCCAAAAACTTCTCCAATAGAGTAAAAAGGGAAGCCACAGACTGGGAAAAAGTATTCGGTAATGACATATCAGATAAGGGACTTATATCCAGAATTTATAAAACCTTGAGCACCACAACAAGATAAAGGTAAATAATCCAATAGAAAAATGGGTACAGGATATGAACAGACACTTCACCAAACAAGACATTCAGATGGCTAACAAGCACATGAAGAAATGTTCAAAATTCCTAGCTCTAAGAGAAATGCAAATTAAAGCAACTATGAGATATCATCTCACCCCAGTCAGAATAGCAAAATTTAACAGAACAGCAAGCAACAAATGCTGGCAAGGTTGTGGAGAAACTGGAAACCTTATTCACTGTTGGTGGGAGTGTAAAATGGTGCAACCACTGTGGAAGGTGGTATGGCACTTTCTCAAAAAGTTGCAAATAGAGATACCATTTGACCCAGCAATTCCACTACTGGGAACATACCCCAAAGAGACCATAACTGACATCCAGGCAGATATATGCACACCCATGTTTATTGCAGCTTTGTTCACAATAGCAAAGAGTTGAAAACAATCTAAGTGCCCATCAACAAACGAGTGGATGGAGAAGCTGTGGTATATTCACACAATGGAATACTGTGCTGCATTGAAAAACAAGGAACTCATGCAATATTATTCCAAATGGGTGACCCTGGAGGACATTATGCTGAGTGAAGTATCTCAGTCACAAAAGGACAAATACTGCATAATGCCACAGTTGTAAAACAGAGCTGACATCGGGGTTGAGGAGAGACTGAGAAAGATGGGTTCAATAATGTATACTGCATTGAAACAGATGAGGGAGAAAACTGCTTAAACAGGATATGTGATTAGGTATTTTTGTCATGACAGGAGTTCAGAGTGAAGGCTGCATAGTGGAGTGGACCTGGGGGAGGGTTTGTAAAACAATGAAAGAATTTTTCTTTTACTTCTCCAAGAGGGTAGTATACTAGGGGGGAGGGTTGGGAGGGGAGAAAAGTGCAACAATGAATGATTGGAAATCCAAAGTCTCGGTAAATTTTCATTGAAATTAATAATAAATTTTTTTCAAAAACTACAAAGGACATCATTTCTTACCACATAACCACCTCCTACCAATCACTGTGCATGTTACAACCAACTGTACCAAGCAATCTGGTCAGCAACGGCTCTCTTGGGCTTTTAAGCCAAAGAGACTAATCACAGTTGGTGCATGGCAGCTACCAAATGCACTTGAGTCCTGGTGGCCAGGTGGGCTGCATATGAACTGGTTCAAAGAAGAAGCGCAGAGCACTAAAGACTGTGTGAAATCATTTGGTTTCTAGAACTTTCTCACCTCTAGTTCCTGTGAGGATACTATCCCAGTTCCACTGCCTGTGGAATCTATGAGTGATCTCCAACAACAGCTCTGCCTTTTATGAAAATGAATTTGAGTGAATTTATGAGTCTCACAGCAAAGGGCCTCAAGAGTCTTACTCTTCTGAGAACATAGTCAGCCCCCTGAGGGAATAGGGACAGGGATCTTATAGCCAATGTAACCTCCTACCTAGAACCAGGATTAAAACTTCAGGGACAAATGAAGAGTTAAGATTGTCTTGGTCCCAGAATTCTAGGAGCAAATTTGGGGGACACCCGAAGAGGCAGAGAGAAGGAACTTGCATGGGATTCTTTAACAAAGAACACTATCATCAGACAAGAGCAACATGGGGAGGAATACAGTTGAATTAAGAGAGAGAGAACACTGAGATCAGTCACTTAAGAGGTGGTAATGAAGCAGAAATACATCTAAGGGAAGAGGGCATTTCAGCAATAACAGTGGGTCAGACCTTAGCCTGACTGTCACCCAATACACTTAACACATGTGTTGAGTGTATGGTGCTCACTGAACGAGCGTAACTCCTCTGTGGGATCTGGACTATTTGCTGCCCCATGCCCAAATGAGGGCCTGAGCTCCCAAAGATGCAGTTTTATTTCCAAGGTTACATAGGAGTAAATAGTGGGTTTTCTTACAACAAAACTTACTTCCACAGCCACTCTTATTATGACCAGTCCTTGTCTCGTAGGTGTTAGTAGTTTACTGGGACAGAGAGGTAAGCAAACCTGTTTCTTGCTTCTTATCTGCGTCCCAACAAGTAACCAGACACCTGAGGTCAGGGACTACGTCTTGGACTCATTTCTTAGTTTGGTCTTGAGTTCTCAATAAACAAAGTTTGATACTGATGAAAGAGGCAACATTGGTAAAAGTATTCAATTAACAGCTGAATGACTGGCCACTCATCCTTGGCAAAGCTAAGAATTTCAGGTTTCTGCCCTGGAGTGAATGGATGAACTAACTAACTAATGGACAGCCTGGCAAGTAAATGAACAGAGTGAGCTTGTTACTGTCACTGTAATTCCACCGTTATCACCTAACCCCCAAATCTATGACAAATAAAAGCTAAACTCACTATTTTCACTCACAGTAAGGTCACAGTCGACAATGCAGCCTGCCTTGGAAGATTGTCACAGAAGTAGATTACCACACCTTTCTCCCACAGAGCGCTTGATGTTGTTGGTCTTTCAGTCAGCAGTCAAAAGCTTTAACCAACATGTCACCAGAACGCATTCATTCTATGCTAGAGAAAGCAAAGTTATGAGACGCTCTTGTCTCTGATTGCCCATGACCACCATTTATTTATTTACTTATTGTATAAATGAGAAGTTCAGATAAGAGAACAAACACACTAATATGCACACCATGTTCTTCCTTGTCCCTCAGCTTTCACATACTAGTTAACCTGTGTCCTGGGCTGTGGTCGCGACGGAGGAGCAGAAGGGCACCCAGCACTAACAGAAGCAAAAGCAACAGCATCAAATAGCTTGGTCAATGGAACTGCAGTCTAAGAGACAGACTTATCAACTCAAGTATGAAGGCATCTCCACTTGAAAACTGGAAAAGGCTCATCCCCTTCAACACATAGAATTACAACTATAGAAAGCTTTATCACTTTAATAGGTAAAATTTACCCTTCATTTTAAACACGACTATAGCAGGGGATAGGGCACTTTGGTGGCCTAATGGTAAAAAATCTGTAATTCCAAAGGACTGTGGTTCAAATCCACCAGCTGCTCCACATGAGAAGGACTGACAGTCTCCTCCCATGTGATTTATTACCTCTGAAAACTTGCTGGAGGGTCAGCTATGGGTTAGTTCCAACCCAATGGCATCTAACACAACAAAAGCCACCTTCCTTTGGTGTGGCTTGTGAAGAGAGAGATGAGCAATTTTTTTCCCAGGCAATTTACAGCCTCGGAAACCTAGTAGACAGTTAGCTCTGAGAGAGTTACAACATGGCAGCAGTGGGTTCTAGAATGGGAGCTGACCTCTCTTTTCCACAGCATAAGAACTTACCATAAGGAAATAGTTTCTTGGCATCCCACCTAACCTCCTGTTGAGCTGTTTAAGCTTACAATCTCTGACATTAAGCACAAAGACACAAATACCATCTGCTGCACAATGCTGTGTGATGAACATTATTTGAAATTAGTAAATATGTTCTCAGGCAAAATAATTTTGGCTTTTTTTTTCTCCTGGGTTTTATGATTGGAACTCTTCTTTCAATTCCTCTAAAATAGAGGCTATATTGCAGCAGAACTCCATAACAAATATCAGACTAGAGCTCAGGGGCTCCGCTGCTCTGTCGTGTCCTGGCTTTATGGCTCTGGGAGGTCAGTGAGTCCCTGGTCTCTTCTGTAAGAGGACCATGACATGCCTTCTTTGCTCAAGAACACAGAGGGGTATGATGATAGGATTATATTAAGTCATTCATGGAATTAGCCACTAGGTCGTCTAGAAAGAAAAATGTCAGTACATTTTTCAGGTCTTCTATTTAGAAATTAAAATATTCAATGAAATATTATCTATACACATATTTGAAAAAAGAACACATCCCTGGCGTACACCCTTCCCAATTTTGAACCATGCAGTGTTACTCTGCGCTGTTCTGATGACTGCCTCTTGGTCCAAGTATAGGTTTCGCATTAGCACAATTAAATGTTCTGGGATTCCCATTCTTCTCAGAGTCAGCCACAGTTTGTTATGATCCACACAGTCAAATGCCTTTGCATAATCAATGAAACACAGATAGACATTCTTCTGGTATGCCCTGCTTTCAGCTAAGATCCTTCTAACATTAGCTACAATATCCCTAGTACCACGACCCCTTCTAAACTCAGCCTGGACTTCTGGCAATTCTCTGCTGAAGTGCTGTTCCAGTCACTTTTGGATAATCTCCAGTAGAATCCTGCTTGCATGTGAAATCAATATTGTTCTGTAGTTTCCACACTCAGTTGGGTCGCCCTTCTTTGGTATGGAAACAAATATAGATCTCTTCCAGTCAGTTGGCCAAGTGGTTGTTTTCCAGATTTCTTGGCACAACTTGGTGAGCACATCCAGGGCAGCATCTGTTAGCTGAAATACGTCAACCGGTATACCATCTATTCCGGGGGCCTTATATTTTGCTATTTCCTTCAAAGCAGCTTGAACTTCTTCCTTCATCACCATAGGCTCTTGCTCATATGTTGTTTCATGAACTTCTTTTGTGCCTGCCAATTCCTTTCGATATAGTGACTCAGTATATTCTTTCCATCTTCTTTTAATACTTCCTGGATCATTTAATAATCTGCCTAAAGCATCCTTGATTATACCTTTTCAAACTGTATGCAGAGCAGATTTTCCAAGAGGCTGGGCTCTATGAGGAGAAGTGTGGCATCAGGATTGGTGAAAGATCTATTAACAATCTGTATTATGAGGATGACACAACCCTGCCTCCTGAAACTGAGAAGGACCTCATGCACTTGCTGCAGAGGGTCAAGGACTGCAGCCTTCAGTATGGACTGAGGCTCAATGTCAGGAAGACAAAAATTCTCACCACTGGACCAATTGGTAGCATCAGGATGGATGGCGAAGAGATTGAGATTGTTGCTCGGCTCCACAGTCAACACTCTTGGCACCAGCAGCCAGGAAATCAAAAAACGTATTGCAATGGGAAAGTCTGCTGTTCGGGACCTCTCTAAAGTACTCAAGAGCAATGGTGTCTCTCTGGAGACTAAGGTGTGCCTGAACAGGCCATGGTCTTTGCAATCACTTGTTATGCATCAGAGAGTTGGACAATGACTAGGGAGGATAGAAGGAGATTTGATGCCTTTGAGCTGTGGTGCTGGAGAAGAGTACATGTACCCTGGACTGCCAAGAAAACAAACAGATTCATCCTGGAGAGGGTTAAACCAGGCTACTCCTTGGAGGCAAGGATTCTGGGGCTTCCTCTGACATACTTTGGACATGTTGTAAGGAGGGACAGGTCCTTGGAGAGAGACATCATGCTTGGGAGGGTAGAGGGACAGCACAGCAGGGGAAGACCCTCTCTCTATGAGGTGGATTGATTCAGTGACTGGGATAATCGGGATGGGTGTGTCAGAGGCAGTGCGATTGGCACATGATAGAGCAGGGTTTAGGGCTGTTGTACATAGGGTCGTTATGAGTCGCAAACGACTCGACGGCACATAACAACAACAACAACATACACATATTTATGTGCAAAATTCCCTATCAAAAGACTCCCTTCATTCTCTCACTCTACAAGGGTCTAGTTTATCTGAAGGGCTTATTAGCTGTGGTTTTACAGAAGACAAGAGTATGCCAAACCCAGGTGACTAGAGTAAAGGGGTACAGAAGCATACAATGTGTCTCTGTGTAATACATATTGTTGAAATATTATCTACACACACATAGATGTTAAGCATAAACTCTTAAGACTGGTTATTTGTGAGAAATAGGATCTTTCTTATGTTCTTCAAAAATACCTCCAAAAGTGTACATACTACTTTCACAAGCATAAAAACTACATAGTAACAACTAACACCATAATGATAAAAAGAGGAACTGAATCTTGTCTAGTAGTTCTAAGTCTACCCCACACCATAATAAGTTTACACAGTTTTAAAACTTCCCAGCTCCTACTCAATGCACAGAGAGCTCTGGTGTGGAGCTGACAGCAAGCGGCTCAGCTAACCCAAAGGCCATATACCTCATGTGGCTGGAAGCCACCAGCTGCTCCTCAGGAGGAAGGTGGTTAGTCTCCTCCCATCACAATTTACAGCCTGAACCACCTGATGCAGGACTGCAATGGGTCAGAACCAATTTGATAGCAGTGGGTCTGAGTTTTTCAATTAATATTTTCTAACACTCAGCATTCAGCATTTACTACTTGTTATGCAAGGCCCAGGGCTGGCAAACACAAGCCTGCAGGCCACACTGCTTCTTTCATAAAGAGTTCCAGCTACACTCTCTCATTTACATACTGTTTGTGGTTGTTTTCACAATAAAATGGCAGTGCTAAATGGTGGTGACAGAGACTGTACAAGCCACTAAGCCTAAAATGATTACTCTTTGGCCTTTTACAGAACAAATTTCCTTACTCTCTGTTGAAAGTGATGATTCAATCGTGAAGAAGAGCAGTCCCGGGTGAGCCACAGCCTCAAAAGGGTTAGAGCTGGGTGATAGAGTCTAATTAGGTGACACACAAATAAATGACAACTGTAACATGTTAGCAAAGAGAGGTGTCCTTGGTGGGAGTTGCACTGCCAACCACAAGGTGGGAATTTATACCCATCAGCAGCTGCTCCATGGGAGAAAAACAGGCAATCTCCTCCCGTGCTATTACAGCCCCTGAAAACTCACGAAAGGGGCAGCTGTAAGTCAGTTCTGGTTTGAGAGAGAGGATCTTGGGCAGGTGGCCAAACGAGAGAAACCCTGGAAAGCAATAGGTAAAAAGCCCTATGATGGGAGAGAGCATAATAATAATTAAAAAATCAACAAAACTGAAATGAGCTGAAATGCCAAAAGCCAAAGGCATGACAAACTGTGACAAGAGATAAGCCTGGAAGAGTTATAGGAGACAGACCAGGCAGGGCTCTGGAGACCATGATAAGGAGTTCTGCCTTATCTAAAGGGAAAAGGGGGGACTCCAAAGGGTTTCTAAGGAGCCCTGGTGGGACACAAGTACTCAGTTGTTAACAAAAAGGTTGGTAGTTCAAACCCACAGGCCATTCCATGGGAGAGAAGAATCACTTTGCTAGGGAGCTCTGGTGGCCCAGAGGCAAGACACTGGACTGCAATCCCAGAGGTACGTGGTTCAAATCCACCAGATGCTCTGCTGGAGAAGGAGGGAAAAATCTCCTCCTGTACCAGTCAGATCTGATTTGATGGTACACATAAAAATAATACAATAAAAATTGAAAAAGAAAAAAGAAGCACTTTGCTTCCACAAAGAAGCTTAAACAGCAGCAGCAGTTAGAATCCACTTGACAGCAATGGGTTTGGCTTTTTGCTTTGGTTTAAAGAGTTTCTGGTGAGACTATTAGATTCCTGATAAGATTAATATTTGGAGAGGACTTCTCTGGTGGCAGAGTGGAGAAGGACAGAGGAGAGCCCGGAAGGAAGGGTTAACTGTTTAAACAGAAGCTTCTGAGCTTGAATAAAAGATGAAGGGAGCAGGACCTCAGGGTGCATGTGGTAAAGGTTATGGACAGACTGAATCCTTCCAATATCTATGGACATAATCCTGCTTTAGGGGAAGACAGCCTGTTTGTTGTGGTAATGAGACTGTATCAGGTAGGATGGGGTGGGGTTTCTTTGTTGTTCTTATTTTTAGCAAAACAAGTGACAAAGGTTTATGAAGGCAATAAGACAGAGGCATAGCTAGTAAAAGGTGAGCCATGTAAAAGAGTAAAGTGAAAAAGAAAGAAAAGGGAAGACAGGCAAGGGTAGGGAGGCCCCTGTAAACACAGAGGTGAAACCAGAGCTTACAGGAAACTGTCAGTAGAAAAGGAGAGTAAGAGTTGTAGGATGGTTTTTTTAAAAAAATTTTAATTGTTATTTTGTTATTTGTTATTTGTTATTTGTTATTTGTTATTTGTAATTTGTAATTTGTTATTTTAACAAAAATTTAAGGAAAAGTTGGATTTTCATTTATTCACTGTTGGACATTTTCCTCCCTAACTCCACCCCCGCCCCCCCACAGTTCACTCTTGTCAAGAAAATATTCATTCATTATTGCATAACTTCCTCCCTCCCCCATTTCACTTTGCTATGCAGTTCTTATTCTGGACTACTGACATACAAATAATGCCTAATCACATATTTCTTTTAAACAGTTCTTTCCTTCATCTGCTCCAATGCAGTGTTCATTATTTATCCCTTTTTCTTAGTTTTTCCCTAACCCCCACACCAGTCCTGTTTTATAACAGTGGTGTTGTGCAGTATTTGTCCTTTTGTGACTAAAATATTTCACTCAGCATAATGTCCTCCAGGGTCACCCATGTTGTGTAATATTTTATTAGTTCCTGTTTTTCAGTGCTAAGTGGTACTCCATTGTGTTACTATACCATAGCTTTTCTATCTTTTGTTGCTGGGCATTTGGGTTGCTTCCATCTCTTTGCTATTGTGAATAACACAGCAATAAACATGAGTGTGCATATATCTATCTGTTTGGGTGGCAGCTCTGGTTTCTTCAGGGTATACTGCTATTAGCAGAACTGCAGTTTTTTAAACCCAACTCTTCCAAAAGCAGAGATTCTATCTTTACCTAAAGAGACAGAGATGGAATAAAAATACCATGTGATGAAGACGGAAGCAAAACAATCTATAGGCGCAGGGTCTGCTGGTAGTTACTGAAGGCTGGAATAATCAAACCAGGCCCTTCCTCCCCCTAGAGGTACCTCTTTTAAGTACCTCTAGAACTGTGAGAAAATAAATTTTTGTTCTGTAAAGTCACCCACTTGTGGTATTCCTGTTACAGCAACACGAGGTAATTAAAACAGTAAGGATTGCCAGAGAGAAGCATCCAGGGAGGCGCAGAAAGTAAGTCCATCTATCAACACAAAGGGAGACTCACCTGTGAAGGAGGCATCTGATGTTAGGACTCGAGACACAAGAGAAATATCAAGAATGAGGAAAGAACTTTCATGGTTCACAAACTCGCCAATCCTTTCCCCATGCTACTGGAGTAGCTGCCCAACCTTTTAAAAGCATAAGCAATGGTCAAACCCTCACATGACCCTCAATCATGAATCTTTATCAAAAGAATAAAAGATCCAACGCAGATTAGCTTTCCCCCTCGGTTTTAACTAATAGAGCAGGTGTCCCTGGCAGGAAACACCATTCTCTCCAAAACATACAGGAAAGGTGCATCTATAAAGCAGGTTAAACCCATATTACTGGGGATAGAAGGGCAAAGGGAAGGGCTTGAGCTTAGTAAAGAGTCATAAAGAAAAAAGGAGCGTCTGCGCCTTCAGGAGGCAGAGTGTCTGACTCACAGTAATTCTTTGCATTCAAGAGCTGGATTTGTTCTGTTTCTGGATTAGTAAACTTCAGAATGTGCTGTGTTCAGCTACTTGACTTCCTTGGGGACCAGGCTGGGTGCACAGACAGAGCTGACTGGGACCGCAAGAAGGATGGGCAAGTGGATTCTGGGTTCTCAGTCGTTCCTGGAGGTGGACGTTGAAGGGTGTGGTTTGCCTGCACCTTCCCTGGGCTCTTGAGCTCATGCGTCACACCCACTCTACCAGCCCTGCACCTCTGGCAGGGGCAGCTCTATTCTATAGATGTGATGGAGAATAATCTTGTTGCACAATGATAAGAGGAAATGCTCATGAAGGATTAAAACCTGAAAAGATGGCAAGAGAGGGCAGTGATTCCCTCCCCGCTGTACAGCATTTAATGCGCATGTAACTCACTGTTGCTCCAAGTACATTGGTGAATGCTCAGTCTGAGCATCTTACATTCACAGGCATGTGGCTGTGGTGCTGAGAAGCTGACCTACTCTAAATATATTTTCAAAGCACAAAAAGACAGGAGATAAGGTGATGCACTGCAATGGGAAAATCTGCAAATTATTGGGACAAACTATAGGGACCTCTCCAAACTATTGAGGAGTAATTATGTCAGTTTGAGGACTAACGTGTATCTGATTCAGGCCATAGTCTTTCTGATTACTTGCTATGCATCGAGAGCTGGACAATGAATAAGGATGATAGAAAAAGAATTGACACTTTTGAGCTGTGGTACTGGAGAAGAGCACTGAACATCCCATGGACAGCCAAGAGAACAAGCAGATAGATATGCCTTGGAGAGGATGCAGCTGGAGTGCTCTTTGGAGGCAAGAATGATGAGGCTTTGCCTCACATACTTTGGGCATGTTGCTAGGAGGAACTATTCCTTGGAGAAAGACATGATGGTGGAAAGGGTCAGTGAAGAGGAGGAAGATCCTCAACGAGGTAGACTGACATGGTGACTGCTCCAATGGGCTCTTATGTGTCAGAAGTGTGAGGATGGCACAGGACAGAACAGGGTTCAGCTCTTCTTTTCATAGGGTCACTATGAGTTGTACTTAACTTGACGCACCTAACAATAACAACAACTCTATATCCTGGTAAAAAAACATGGGAACTTTCAAAGGTGGAACTTCATTCAACAGAGGTCATTCAAGGCAATCTCTTTCATCCATTCAAGGTAATATTCTAGAATATTAATAGGTTTGGTAATGGAGGCAGCTTCATGTGAATCCTGGAATCAGAAAGCTGGGGCCAAGTCCTGCTACACCTACAAGCTACATGAACATGTTGTTGTTATTAGGTTCTATCTAGGCAAGTGTGACTCACAGTGATCCTATGCACAACAGATCTAAACTGGGTCCTATCCTGTGCCACCTTCACTCTAGCTGACACAGTAGAGGCCACTGAGGGAATCATTGTCAGTCCACCCGGTGGAGGGTCTTCCTCTCTTTTGCTGATCTTCTGTCTTTCCAAGAATGATGTCCCTTTCTAAAAAGTAGCCTCTCCTAGCAAAATGCCTGAAATATGTGAGACAGAGCCTCAAAATCCTAGCCTACAAAAAGCAGCTTTTTTCACCCTAAGAGAGACTTACTTTTTTTCTCGGCAAACCATGGTATGTTCAATACTCTTCTCCAGCACCACAACTCGAAGGCATTGATTGTTTTTCTGTCATCCTTAGTCACTGTCTAGCTCTCTGACACATAGCAAGTAACTGCAAAGACCATGGGCACATCTAGTGGATTTGAATCATAGACCACATGGCTAGCAGCAGGGTGCTTTCACCACTGTGCCACCAAAGCTCCTTACAAATAGTCCCAAAACAAATTCCCTGTCATCAGTGAGTTTTGACTCCTAGTGATCCTACAGGTCAGAAAAAGAAAAAAAAATACTCATGGGATTTCCTAGACTGTAATCATTAGCAGGTCTTTAGGGTTTTTACTTAACTGAAGAGTTGGTGGGTTCAAACCACCAACTTCTCAGTTGGCAGTCAAACATGTTAGCCATTATGCCACCAGGCTCCTTCTGACTCAGCAGATGCACAGTAAATCCTGATTGGCTTAACTGGCAGAGAGTGCAGTGTTTTCAAAAAACTCAGTGTGCTCGTCAATGAAGGTCAATCCACATTACAGACTGATCATCCCAAATGAAAATACAAGTCAACTGAAAAATGTAGTCGTGCAACCATCGTTTATTCAGCAAAAGAAAATGTACCCATAATTTCAGTTTTTATTGAAAATATAACATGCCCTCATCCTGATCTCTTGAATGGGCCATACCTCCCTTGGGCACTGAGTCAATGAAAATATGATTGGAATATTAACTATGCTTCTACTTGGTCCAATCCAGGAGCTGGTTCTTTTGGTGTGTTTTTTTTTAATTTCTCCTTCTTTTTGCTGGCCAAACATACAGAGCAGCAGACAATTAATCATTGCTGAGAGAGTTCCATAGCACGAAAAGGGTAAGTAACCACTCAGGGGACATGATATGCATCTCAATAGAGGGGGAAAATGGCTTTGGGGTTAACATCTTAACATGTGGCATCTGTTAACCCCATCTTTTGGGGTCTGGCATCTTTTGGGAGTTAAGAATTCTAGGAGTATGATCCGGTCACCAGAAGTATCATTACCAGCAAGAGGATTTGCTTTCTCATAATTTCATTCATAGAGTTGATATTTCAAGAGGAAGTGGAAACTGAAGCCCTGGGAATAAAATATTTATTCCCCAAGGACAGCTCCATCCAACATGGTGAGCTCACAGCTGAGCAAATGGCATCCTGAAGCTTGGGCTTTCAGAATAATGTAGTAGAAGGCAAGCTGTAAGCCATCCAAGAGGCCATTTTCAACAATAATATAAGAAATGTGGAATCTAGAGAGAAAACATTGGCATTTGTCATTGAAAGCAGCACAGCAGAATATAAAAAGAAGTTTAAAAGCTTTGGAGTTGGCTGGTCATGTATAAGTGCCAAATCAGGCTGTGTGGCCTTGGGTAAGTGACTTAACCACTCTGAGCATCAGTTTCCTAAGCTGTAAAATAGGGACCACAATATCAACCTTGAAGGGTTATTACACGGATAAAATAAGTTCACTTGTCTAACTCTTCACATGCAGTAAGGGCTGAACAAATAAAACAATTTAAAAGTTCTTTCCCTGGTTTGTCAAAATTTAGACATGAATTAGAAAAACCAGTGTAGAGTGATGTTGCCAACAGACAGGACAATATGTTGCTGAAATGGTCTACCACTATAAGCTAAGAAACTTAACTTTCTCCTGAGAATAACCTGTAAATCAAATGTAAACACTGAACTCAATGATGAAGAAAACACCTACAAGGAGACAGATGCAATGAAGGACAAAAGTACATCCTGTTCATCCTGTTTGCTCCATGGTAAGGAAGAAGCTGTGGGCGATTGTTTCTGGAACCATCCCGCCAAGTCAGGTGCTTCCCAGGCTCAGCACAGCAGACTGGCGTGCCCTCACTCACTGGATTTGTTTTGTGCAACACGTCTTTTGGTTGCTCAGGGCAGACAGTGGAGGTTTACTCTGGCATCTGTTCTTGCTTTATTTTAAGTCACCTATCCCTTTCTCTCCCTTCATTGATTCACTTGATTCAATCTTCCACTCATGCTATCTCTCACCATATATTTTCCGAGCATCCCATATGTGACGGTGGGACATATACCAACCAAGCAGATGTCAAGATGAGTGTTAAGGTCCAAGGCCTGACGTCCACAGTTTACATTTTAGGAGAGATTTGTAGAATTGTAGGCTTCATCTATGTAATCTGATACTCTGTGTGTATGTATATATTTAGTTTTGTCTAGGTCTTATTAAAATAAAACATTAATGAAGTATACATGTTAATGCTTATCAAGAGCTTGCCATGTTTCAAGAACTATGCTATATTTCCCTATATTACAAGCATTCTATGATGTACATTCCGTTATCACTTTTAATTAACAGACTAAAATATAAAACTGGAAGATGTTAAAGACACAGAGCTTATAAATGGCAAAGCAGAAATCTGAACTTAAGTCTCATAGGAAAGAGGTAAGAATCTGAGTTGTCCTATTTAGCAAATCCTATACACAGTGATGTGGAGATTATCGTATAGATCTATACATCTAATCTTTGATACAATGATAATAAAAATGGACAATAAAACAAAGAGTGCTTTTTTTATAGTTTCAAGGTATGTAAGCAAGAAGTCACTGATGAAATGAACAACCAAAGACATAAATAAGATTATAACTTGTGATAACTGTTCATCTGTCAAATCCTAAGGCTGGAAATATGTCCTCTGGACTGTTAGGAAAATACTTTCGCACTCAAGCAAAGTATCTCATCTCCTTCACTCTGGAGCCAAGAACACTGAGAAACATATACATGGACAAATATGTACTCCCACTTGTTTGACAAGTCTTGAGAAGTAGAAATGGTGCAGAAAGAATTAGGCAATGGTTGTTCATTGGTAAAGTTCTCATCTCCCATATGTAAAACCTGGGTTCAAATCCCAATCAATGTATCTTAAGATCAAGAAATAACCCATCTGTCAGCGGAGACCTGCATGCTGCTAACTAGACGTCAGCAGACCTTACAGACTAAGAAGAAAGGCCTGGTGATCTACTTACAAAAACCAGCTCATGAAAAGTATATGGCTACAATGCTCTGACTGCAGCCAACTATGGAGGAAAAGAAGTGGGCACTGGCTGACTCAACAGCAACTAACAACAACAAAATTACAACTCATATATATATATATAAAAAGATTAAAGTTCTGAGATCATTAATACAGTAGGCTATACTGTGAAGTCAAAGAATCTCCATGAGGTATTGAAAAAACATTAGACTAGAAATAATCATGAGCTCAAATCCATGTTGGGCATATCGACTAGCCTATCTGGACTACATCTCTCAATGAAGAGACTAACATCTACCTCACAGTATTTTTGTAAGATTAAATAACTGTTAATTGTTACTACTGTCTCTAAGATGAGTTCCTTCCAGTGTCCATATGTATAAAATGATAAGGTTTTACATGTTGGCATCCATCATGAATTATAATTTATATTGGAAGGACAGGACTGATACACTCCCACCAAAAATTCTTCCATTAAGTGAGAAGAAGTTGAGAAATAAATAGGTTCTGGCTCCCTACACTCAATCAGAATCCAGTTCTCAGAATTTCAGTGTCTTGACTGAAAACTCCACACTGCTTCCACCATACTAGTTAAGGACACATTTTCTCATCTCATTCTTCCCTTCACCGTCCTCTCAACTATAAAGAGGTCTGCATTCTACATTAAACCCACCAGTCTTCTGGTTTTCTCTAACTCCTTTTAGATTTCCAGTTCTGTGGCTCACAAAGATCTGTTTCATTTCCTCCAGCCTAGGTACACAAGAGATTCAGTATCCAACACTGGATCAGGGGTCAAAGTCATGTGGGACTGTTCCAAAGGCCACCAGCATGCCTGAAGGAGAAAGAAGAGTCATCTTCCAAGCACCTCAGAACTCAAGGAGGGTCAGCAGTGAGTTAGTTCCAATTACACAACAATGAGTTTGAGGATTTTGGGGGGGGTAGGAAGGAGCTAGGACTAACAGAGCAGACTTCACGGATGCTTCCAGTCTTCATTTGGAACATGTTTCTAACAGATGCTGCTGGCCAACAAAGGGCAAACATCTGAAAACAGGAAGCTCCCTCACCAAGCAAGCCCAGCCAGAATATGTCACCCACTGCTGCCTCCTAATGTGTATTTTAGTCACCACTTACTGAGTGTTTTCTATATGCTGGGCACTAGGAACACAAGTCCCACTGAGATGCACCCCTCAGTCTTCAAGGGCTCAAGTTAGGGAAAAAGATACCTAAGCAGGCAAGTGTAAAACGATACAGTAAGTATAGAAATAAAGTTGGACTTATTTCAGGTGGGGAATAGGTTTACTCCAGCAGTCACAAAGAAGAGAGTTGGAAGAAGGTAGTGAAGGGCAAGATGGGGTATCGGGAGCAAAGGGAATCAGAATGAACAAACAGATGTGACAATACAGTTTATGAGAGGAACTCCAGGAAGCTGGCTAAGAGTGGAACATAAAACGTAAGGGTGGGGAGAGGTGACAAACAGGGCTGGAGCTGGTTTGAACTTTGTCCTATCAGTATCAGGCAGCTTTACGCAAAGGAGTGACTAAATTTCTATGGTCATTGATTCAGCTCTTTTATTCCCTAAGGTGTATTTCAGGACAGTCACACAGTTGCTAAATAGAGCCTGGGGAGTTCCAGTCTAGACCTGTCTGACTCAATCCTGAAGGCATGCACCAAGCTTCCTTCAGTCTCTTGTCCCTCACCCATCCTTCTGTCCCCATCTGATGGGCCTCCTAGTAATGCTGACCTCATATAAAAAATGTGATGTGGTCACAAGGTGACTCAGCATCCCAGACTGCTCAGCCAGAAGTGCACGCTGAGCCTGGAGCCTCTTTCTACAGCCAGGGCCCTGGATCTGAGCAGGCCTCCAGTGAAGGCTGCAGGAGACAGGTTTGCTGCATCACTCTTGGATCCGGTCCACATCTGGCAGCTCCACCTACCGCTTCCTTCGCTCTGTTCTAGCACGCTCTGGTCCCTGGCTGGCTGGACCTGTCATTGGGGTGATTCTCATTTTGCAGGCAGAAGCATCCTTCAATGCCCTGCCTCTGTGATCATGCTGGCCGGGACTTCTAGTCTCCTGTACTTTTCAGAATCTGCCATTTGAATCTTTGAATCTTTTTTCCACCATCCTCACCTGTCCTCTTCTGTCCCCTTCTTCATTCCTCCACTGTATCTCACCTGCCTATGTGATGGGGTTCTGTCCACTTCCTCTCCCAAATCATGCTTCACAATTGGCTCTGCCTTGTTTAAGCCTTCCCTGATTACTCCTTCATACCTGGCCCCTCCATTCCACTAACTCTTCATTCTGAGCACTGAATTCTATTCACTTATATTAACTTCTATTCACTTACATTCCAATCACTCCCCACAGATTAATCCCCAAATCTGCCATGCATTTCTCACTCATGAGTTCCCTCTGTTTCAAATATTCTTCTCCTGTTTGTCCTCCAACTGCACTGGGCCTCATCCTTCCAGGCACAGCACAAATACCTTAACCTTAATGCTTCCCCCACTTACCTCAAAGACTGAGTAAATCCAACCGGACTTTGTTTATGTGCATTAAATTATTGGGGGGTTGGGAGGTTGTTTTTGTGGTTTTTTTATGACCTACAACTGGTCCTTTTATGTACCTGACATTCTTTGACAACTTAGACAGTAATAATAACTAATAATAATAATAACAGTAATAATAACTCAAGATGAACTTCATTCCATGATGGATTTCAAGCTAACCTGTCCAAATTTACACCAAGCACACAGAGGAATAGGGATCTGAACTCACTAGGATTTGAACCCAGGCAGTCTCACACTAATCAGATGCTATGCCACCTGCAGATCCTTAAATTTAAGTTACACTCAATTCTTCTAGCACAGTTGTTGGAGGTACCATCGAGTGGGGCACGGCTCAACCGATCTGAACCCTGGCCTATCATGAGCCATTCTCATTATCGTGTCTATAATTGTGCTCTGTATTTAACTTATTTAGCATGCATTCCCATGCCTCTCGTGTGTATGTTCTGTCTCTCCTAGGAGCCCACGAGATCCCCAAGGAAAAAGAAGCAGTTCATTTATTTACTTCACAACCCATCATCACAGAGAAGCAGCAGCTAGGGAGCACACAGGGAGCCCTAAGGAGGCAGTTAGGGACTAATTTTAGCTTCAAAATACATCTTCAATTTCTATAATATACAAAGGCATGATCTCATACCTGAGCTCATCGCCTCTAACATCAACAAGTGGAGGGCAGGAGGGACAATGGATGTGGAGAAGGGACAGGGACGGAAACTGAAGGGCTGCTGCCTGAGACCTGCCTGAGCCCTCAGAGCCCACGGAAACCCCTTAGTCTCCAGTATATTCAAGTCGCCCCTGCTGAGACTGGCCTTCAAGAGTGGGCGGCGCTAAGAGTGTGGGCTCCTCCTCCCCTCATCCAGAGCAGCCTTGAGAGCTGGAGAACCCACAAAAGCCGAGCTGGCTAGGCTAGGTGTGTTCAAGAGAGGAGGCTGAGCAAGCAGAGGTGGGGAAAAGATAGTATCAGGTTCCGCTGGGTTCCTGTGGCCCCAACTGAGTGTTCGGTTTGGTCACTGTCACCAGAACATCAGAAAAGGGACGTGATTTTTTAGTGGTTTGTTAATATAGATATGAAGGGTCAGGAAAAAATGGTTTTGTTTTTCTCATCCGGCAATGTTTCCTTACTATTCGTAACGATCTCATTACATAAAAAAAAAAAAAAAAGCACACCACAAACCATTTACTTTATTGCCCTAGCTCAAAATGTACAAAGTCGAATTGACTATCGGTCTTGCGTAAAATCTGACACCATTTTTTTCACGCTAGGATGTACTCTGCAAAAGCCAAGTCTATGTCCCCTCAGCCAACTCCATATGACCAGCTCCCAGCCCATCCTAGACATCCTCTGGGGTAAAGTGGGGATGAAATGCCCACCCCCATCCCGCAAAAGTTGTGGCCATGATGTGCACCACGCCTGTGTGCGCACAACCTCTCCTTTCTGCGGATCTGAACCATCTCCAGGATTTCTGTGTAACGCCCCTCACTACCCAGGAAATGAAGGAGACTGCGGATGACAGCACTGAAAAATACAGGGAGGACCATTAAGACAAGGGCAGTCAATCCGATAGGGAGCGAGGAAGACGTTACCTCTGGAAGCACAGTGGGTGGAACGCGAGCTCCAGACCTGGGGCACCCAATCAGCCTTCCCTGGTCCTGCCCTGGGGAGGAAGACAAACGTTCCTGGGAGGAAAGTCAGGTAGCCGGGCCCCGCAGCTGGTCCGGTTCCGGGACCACCTCACTTACCTGCGGCTCCACCAGCCAGCGCTGCTCCGCGCCGCCGGCCCCAGGATGCTGCCCGCGGAACGCCGAGTACACGGGGATGCGGTCCCGGGTGCTGTAGAGAGTGGCGAAGCGCTCTGAGCCCCCGGAGCGCTGACAGATCTTCACGTGGGAATCGGCTGCCAAGCCCGCCGGAGGGGTCTCCGCATAGAAGAACTTGTTACATTCGCCAAAGCCGGCCTCCTCCTCGCGCACAATCCGGCCTCCCAGCAGACCGGCCAGAGCGGCCAGACTGGCCAGCGCGAGCCAGCGCTCGGTGCCCATGTTGGCCTCTCCGCCGCGGGGCCAGACGGCCGGGCGCGGGCTCTGCGGGCTGGGAAGCGCGCGAGTGCTTGGCGGCGGGCGGCACGGCAGCGCGCAGTAGTTGGACGGGGAAGGAGGAGCCCCGAGTGGGCGGGGAGCGCGCGAGTGCACGGAGCCGGCTGGGTGGGGAGCGCGCGGGTGCACGGAGAGGAGCTGGGCGGAGGAGGAGCCGAGTGGACCGGGAGCGCGAGTGCGCAGAGCCAGGCTGGGCGGGGAGCGCGCGGGTGTGTTGAGTGGGGCAGGGCGGGGAAGAGCGCGCGTGGGCAGATCTCGGCTGGGCGGGGATCGCGTGTGTGCAGGGGGCTGAGAGGGTTGCAAGAGTTCAAAGAGTCGAGCTCAGCAGAGAAGTGGAAAGCAGGCACACTGAACGGAGAGAGGAAGTTGGAGCCTGGCAGGCGGGGATCGCATGGGTGCGTGGAGCAGGGCGTGTTGAGCCGGGTTAGGCCAGGATCACACGAGTGCGCTGAGCCGGGCCCGCTGAGCGAGGCTGGGCTGGGAAGTGGAAGCCTGGGCGTGGCGAGCCCTTGGTGGGAGGAGGGCCCCAGCGGCAGGGAAGGGCCTGCGTCCTGGGGCCACGCCTCTACCCCCTGAAGATGGTTGCATTCTGGGATGACGTTCAGAGCTAAACTCGGGCCTTGAGGCTCAGGTCACCTGCCGCTGCGGCTCCTCTTCTCTGCAGTCCACGCGGACAAGCGCCTCCATCAAATACAAGTTTGGGGCAGAGGGTTCGAAGGGCTGGGGAGGCATGAGAGCCCAAAAGCCTCCTGGAGTAGAGCGACCCCAAACCCCTCATGCATAAGATGCTCACAGTCTCTGGCTTTTCCAGCATTTGTGCCCAGATGCCCTTGGAAACCGGAAGAAGATTCTTCTCTATCCCCCCTTACCATGCACTTGATACTTTTGTGGCAAGTCAGAAGCCTTAGGACCAAGTACAGAAATCTTGCTATAGGAAGTTCCTGTGCTGGACAAGACAGCTTACTTGATGTAGGGGCCAGCCACCATGAATCTCACATCCTAAAAGCTTGTCATAAACCAGATAAGGACACCTGTTATCAAATGAATAATTTAAAACTGAACGTGATTCTGACCAGCCAAGAAAGCCAGCAAAAACATGCCTGAAAAATGTCACCTGAGCTAAGAGACCCGGAGAATGTGTAGACAGTAAGTAATGAGGCAGAGAAGTAAAGTGCTGTTGGGTACCGTGGAGTCGACCAGGAAGGTCTTCCTCTCTTTGCTGACCTTCGTGATGCTGTGTGTGCAAAATGAACTCCCAGGAAAAGAGAGCATGGTATATTAGAGCAATCTAGTATTTATATTTTTATTACACTTAAAAAATAATTGCTGCTGTTAATGGGGAAAAAAAAGTGTTTGACTCCTAACGGCTAATAAACTGCACTTTGGAAAGCAATATTATAGATCGTGATGAAGAATTTTAGCATTTAATGGTAGTAACATGAATGGGTTGAGTAATTAAAAATAAATGGGGGTGGGGAAGCTTTTGCAACACTCCAGGTGAGAGATGTCGATGACAGGGACTCACTCACACATCACCATGCGGCCAGAGCCAACACATAGCTGAAGGGAGACCATAAGTCACAAGGGAAGAGGCTGGCCATCTTTCTTCCACAAATCACTCGTGGAATCTAACAACCAGAATGGCACTGACTTTTTGTGAGGAATGCAATGCCAATGCAGACTGCACCACCTGAGCTCCCTGGTAGCTGGGACTGTTGTTGTTATGTGCTGTTGAGTCAAGTACATAGTGACCATATAAACAACAGATCTGAACCCCCCCCTATACTGTGCCATCCTCATCTCTGACACTCTAGAGCCCAATGTCATTGGGCGTCTCCTTCTCACTGATCGTCCATTTTTCCAAGGATGATGTCCCTCTCCAAGAAATAGCTTTTCCTGGCAACAAAGCGTTGTTGTCCTTTGCCTCCTAGGACCACTCTGGGTATATGTTCTCCAAGATACATCTGTTATTTTGACAGTCTGTGGAGTATTCAGTATTCTTCTCCAACACCACAGCTTTGCCCAATGCTGTATTATAGAGATAGAGCCTATACTTTAGCTTATACTTAGACCAGGTATGTTTACTCAACATCTTATTACTGAATTTCATTGTCCCAGTGTGTTGCATGGAGTATTGAAAGCTGGTCCACTTAAATGACTTCCTCGAGATGGCTTAACAAGTGATTCCTAAGCTACATTAGAACCATGCTGGCTTCTTTCCTCATAGTAAAAGGAGATCAGAAGCTATCTAATAGGTAACTAATTTTCACAAGGAACTTTGGAGCCAAAGACCAAATTCCTCATACATGTCAATGCCTGCAAATGTTGACTAGGTTTGGTTCCTGAAATTGTTAGTCTGCCTCATTTATAAATAAGAAGACACTTTTCATGTGATGCTACAAAAGGGCCTGGAGCCCTCTCTGCTTTGGGGTTGACAGTTCTGTGATTTGACCCAGTATTTGGGCCACGTTGTCTCACTAGTGTAGGTCTTAATCATGGGGTTGATGACTTTCCTGGGATGCTCTGTGTGGGTGTACCCCAAGGTCATTCATGGTGTCAGTTATAAAGAATTATACAAGCACAATTATTAACTAGGAATTAATCTCTCCCCTGTGCTCTTTGTATAAATAACTATTACGGTACTTATGTTGGGATTTTAATAATCTCCATGTCTGTCTGCTCGAGTAAGTCATGAACTCTCTGGGGCCGAGGGTGGAATCTCTCTTATTTCTGGATCTCCAGTGACTGCCTTCAAGTCTGACATAGTATGGTGTGTGATGAGTATGAAAGAAAA
The DNA here is from genome assembly GCF_000299155.1 of Elephantulus edwardii. Classification (NCBI taxonomy): domain Eukaryota; kingdom Metazoa; phylum Chordata; class Mammalia; order Macroscelidea; family Macroscelididae; genus Elephantulus; species Elephantulus edwardii. The sequence continues at coordinate 18,534,302 of NW_006399806.1, forward strand.
TAATTCTGTAATGCATTAACAAATGGCAGAATAGAACAAACAGAATTTTTGGCCTTAATAACTAAAGTTATAGACTTTTATATCACTGTTTTTGAAACTCTGTTGAGTCTTTTGCCTTTGATAATCTCTACTGGCAAATCTTCATTTCCCTCCATCTCTCTGTCAGTCAATGACATGCACATTCACAGAACATTTACATGCTCCAGGATAATTTTCCCCCTATTTTACATCCTTTAGTTTATGGAACAAAAGAATAGCAAATTCTTTCCATGGGTTTGCATTCTGAAGATGAATTATAGTGTTGAACAAATTATTGCCGATTACAAATCCCAACACCTCAAATGTTTGGGTCACATGACAGGATAAAAGTGCCTTAATCAGAATTTATTTTCTTAACTGCTCATTCCAGGAGAAGCTTGCCTTTATGATTGTCTTTCTTTGTGATGTACTATCAAAAAGTCACTGCTGTCTCCCCACTGCAGTATCTCTAGTTTGTTTTCTGAGATTCCCTTGTGACAGGGAAGAAGCATTCCAGTGAGAAACAGGCCTCTGAACAATACACATGCCAAACTTCCAGGTTACAAGAACCTCCAGGAAAGGTTTAAAGAGGAAGACAAGTGACTGGTGGAGAACAAAATGCCATTTTGCTAGTCGCACTTCTCTGCCTTGGTGGGCTCTGTCCCAAGCATGAAAATATGAGCTTAACTAGACTCTTCTTCATCCTCACACCACCTCCGTGCTCTTACAACAGTTCATCCCTCAAATCACCAACCACTTCTTCTTTCTATCCACCCCTCATCCTCTCATCCCTTGCAGTCCATTCTCAGCTGGAGTGACTTCCTAAAAGAAATCTGATGATATCATGCCACTTTCACAACCTTTAAGATAAAGTGTCAACTCCCGAGCTTGCCCCGCAAATCCGTGGAGAACCTTGGCATTCCTCTCCAGGCTCCTCTCTTGTTTTTCTCTCTTCTAGTCTCTAAGCAATAATTCCTTCAACTTCTTGCCGTTCCTCCAGCAGGCAAGCCTCACTCATGTCTCTGAGCTTTTGCATCAAAAATTTCTTCCCTTCTTGACCTGGAGTTTTGCTGCTCACTACCGATCTGCCATTCCTTTCTTTTTAAAAACAATACAGTTTAAACCTCGTTTTCCTAAGTCATCGACCTTCTTGATAAGTATGCTGTCTTCCACCACTGCACACAGAGAACCAGTTAAGGATCTCTTGCAATTATGCCTAGTAAATCCAGTACTTCTTTTGTGCGGTAATTACTACCTTTACCCCTTAGATTTAAACATAGTGTCTGGTACAGAATAAGCATTGGATATAGTGAGTGAGAGAAATGAGAGACCCTTTTCTCCATAAAACTTCATTTTTATTCTTTTGTTGGTGGTGTAGTTGATTCTTTAAGGTATTTTAAAATTATCTTTTTTCCTTTTTAACTTCACTTTTATAATATTAGCATATTTTGAAGAGTCCATCTCAATCTCCTTGTAGAATGTTTTTGCTGTAACACATTTTTTTAAATGTTTTTAAATGCCTACAAATCTCCAGGAAGTGTGGAAGATGCTGAGTGTAAGGGAGGAGCAAAGCCAGATGTGGTTCTGTTCCCATTGCATTCGTGCCAGCACCTCCGGGTGCCACGTGAGTGACCACAGGAGAAAGCAGAAGACTCTGGTTCTGCCTCTTAGTCAGCTGTGAACCGACCCTCTGCCAGGCTGCTTTCCCTTTGGCCAGGAAGGGCAGTGAGGGAAGCCATCAGTCAGTCAGTGAGGTCCGTGACTCTGAGCTCCTCCGGTGTCCAGCCTCACGCTCATGCAAGGCTGGCTTAGTCTTTGCACCAGGAAACTTGAAGAAGGCAGACAAGCAGTTACAATACAGTGTGAGAAATATGACGATACTGTGAGTACTGTGCGTGTTAAGGTCGCAGAAAAAGGTTACACAAACTAATCGGTGGAAAAGAAGTTTTAGAAAGATAATGGTAGTGGTGGTGGCAATGGTTAGATGCCATCAACTCAGCTCGGAGTTAGAGTGACCCCAGCACTCATGGTGTCAATTTGTCTGGTGGAGAATCTTCCTCCCTTTTCCTGACCCTCACCTTTCTAAGCATGATGTCTCTTTTCAAGGAATACCTTCTCCTAACAACATGCCCAAAGTATGTGAGACAAAACATTGCATTTCTGCCCTCAGGAAGCATTTTGGCTGCACTTTCTTCAAGACATAGCTGTGCTTTTGGCTTCAGTACTCTTCTCCAACACCACAGTTCAAAAACATCAAGTCTTCTGTCATCTTTATTCATTGTCCAGCTCTCAGGTGAGCTCTGGTGGCCTAGAGGTAAGAAGCTGCACTACAATCCCAGAGGTGCATGGTTTGAACCCACCAGATGCTGTGCTGGAGAAGGAGGGATAATCTCCTCCTGTACCAGTCAGATCTGATTTGATGGTACACACGAAAAGAAATCTTTGTTCAGCTCTCAGCTACCTAGCAAGTAATTAAAATGACCATAGCTGAAATCATGTACACCCGTAGCCCTCAAACTGACATAATTCCCCCCCCCCCAGTAATTTGGAGAGATCCCTGACTTTTCCAGTGCAATACATTTTCTGACCTCCTGACTGCCAGTACTAAGGGTATTGTTTGTGGATCCAAGTAAGATGAAGTCATTGACAGTTTCAACTGTTGTCTTTGAGCTGCTAGGAGAACAAATAGGTTTGTCCTGGAAAGGATGAGACCAGGTAGCTCCTTGGAGGCAAAGATTCTGAATATTCATCTGACCTACTTTGGACATGTTGCAAGGCAGGACCAGTCGGATATCATGCTTGCAAAGGTGGAGGGATAGCTCAAGAGAAGAGACACTCGATGAGATGGATTGATTCAGTGACTAGGGTAATGGGGGTAGGGGTGTCAGAGACAGCGAGATTGTCACAGAATAAAGCAGAGTTTAGGGCTGTTGTGTATAGGTTGCTATGAGTCACAGGCAATCAATGGCACATAACAACAACATTATGATGTTGCCTATAGGTCCAGTAATGAGAATTTTTGTTATCTTGATAGAGAGATGTAATCCATATTGAAGGCTGCAGTCTTTGATCTTCTACAGCAAGCACTTCAGGGTCTCCTCACTTTCAGCAAGGAAGAGTGTTTCATTTGCATAAGGCAGGTTGTTTATGAGTCTTTCTCAGATCCTGATGCCAAATTCTTCATACAGTCCAGTGTCTGGAATGGATTCTGGATTTGTTCAGCATGCAGATCCAATAAGTATGGAGAGAGGATACAACCCTGATGAACATCTTTCTTGATATTAAACCATGTAGTGTTCCCTTGCTCTATCCACAGAACAGCCTCTTGATCTCAGTCTAGATTTCATGTGAGCATAGTTAAATGTTCTGCAATTTCCGTTATTCTCAATGTTGGCCATAATTTGTCACAATCCACAAAGTCAAATTCCTTTGCATAGTCATTAAAGCACAAATAAACATTCTTTACAAATACAAGTGCATATGAAGCTCTTCCTCTCTTTCATTGACCCTCCACTTATCCCAGCACAATGGTTTTTTCCCAAAGACTATCTCCTCCTAACACACCTAAAATATGTGAAATGAAATGAAGTCTCAGAGGTTGGTCTTATTTGAGTTGCTGTTGTTATTAGTTGCCACCTAATCCAGTCCAACATGGCTAATGCTTTTGTGAGAGCAGAGCTATTTAGAGAGTGTTCAAGGCTGTGACCTTTTGGAAATAGATCAATAGAACTATCTCCTGAGTTCTTCAACATTCACACCACCCAAGGACGCCTCCTGTAAACATAGCTACCTGTTGCCATCAAGTCAATTCTGACCCAGATTAACCCTGTAAGAGAGAGTAGAACTTCCCTAAAGGGTTTCCAAGGCTGTTAACTTCCTCAGGTGCAGACCGCCTCATATTCTTGCACAGAGCAACTGGTGGTTTCGAACTAATGGTTAATGGATGGCAGTCACCAGAATTTTAGTGTAAACTCAACCTGAACTCCAGTGGTATCTGTTGAGTGGATTCTGACCCCTGATGATCCTCTGTCGGGTTACTGAGACTATAAATATTAGTAAGAGGAGACTGCTCCATCTTCATCCCACAGAGGGCTGGTGGGTTTGAACTTCTGGCCTTTTGGTTAGCAGCCCAACACTTACCCTACTATATCACTGTAACCTTAGGAAGCATAAATTTAAGGAAGTCTCTTGCTCCAAATCACTGACGAGAAGAGAGATGCAAATCAAAACCACAATGAGGTACCATCTCACTCCAGTAACAGTGGCAAAGTTTAACAAGGCAGCAAGTAATACATGTTGGAGAGGATGTGGGGAGAAAGGAACTCTTATAAATTGTTAGTGGGATTGTAAAATGGTACAACCATTCTGGAAGGCAGTTTGGCACTTCCTCAAAAAGCTGAACATAGAAATTCCATATGATCCAGCTATTCCACTACTTGGAATATACCCTGAGAATATGAGAACTGAGGCAGAAACTGAAATCTGTGCACCAATGTTCATAACAGCATTATTCACCATCACAAGAACATGGAAACAGCCCAAATGTCCAATCACAAATTAATGGATTGAGAAATTATGGTAAATCCACACAATGGAATATTTGGCAGCATGCAGGAGCAATAACTTTGTAAATTATTACCTAACTTGGGAGAGACTGGAGAGCATTATGCTGAGTGAATTAACTCAGTCCCACAAGGATAAATATTGTATAAAACCGTTATTGTAGATTCAGTATAAGGATCCAGGAGGGGTGGGAGAGGCTGGAAGCAGAGGGATGTGGATGTGTAGGGGAAGAGGGGATTAATCATGGGGTTGTACAATTTGATGGATGGGGGGTGTGGGAAATTGAAAGAATTTTTTTCTAATTTGTACTAGAATTTTGTAAATAAACTAGTGAAAAAATAAAAGTGGAAAATTAAAAACAGGATTTAAATTTTTTTTAAAAAAAGATTTCCTTCTCACTAGGGGTTCAGCGATCACTAAGTCTCTTAGTCATTTTTCCTTAGAACTCAAACATATAAACATGAAAAGGCATGATGGACAAAATCCATATTCATCAATTGTGGCTTAACTGATGGACTTGACTTCCTTTTGTAACTTTGTTAGTATGATTCAGTAGTTGTTGACATCAACAACCTGCTCATCAGAATGTAATCAGCCTCCTCTGATTTGTCTGAAGGGCTTTATTGGCCGAAAATGGATGGGATAAAAAAAAAATCTACAACCAGGAGAAGATAAAATAGATGAATGGGACCTTCTAAGAACCAAATCCCTACGCACATCCAAAAACTTCTCCAACAGGGTAAAAAGGGAAGCCACAGACTGGGAAAAAGTGTTTGGTAGTGACATGTCAGATAAGGGACTTATATCTAAAATTTATAAAATACTTGAGCACCACAACAAGATAAAGGTAAATAATCCAATAGGAAAATGAGCACAGAATATGAATAGACACTTCACCAAAGAAGACATTCAGATGGCCAACAAGCACATGAAGAAATGTTCAAAATCCCTAGCTCTAAGAGAGATGCAAATTAAAACAACTATGAGATATCATCTCACCCCAGTCAGAATAGCAAAATTTAACAGAACAGCAAGCAACAAATGCTGGAGAGGTTGTGGAGAAACTGGAATCCTTATTCACTGTTGGTGGGAATGTAAAATGGTGCAACCACTGTGGAAGGCGGTATGGCGCTTTCTCAAAAAGTTGCAAATAGAGATACCATTTGACCTAGCAATTCCACTACTGGGAATATATCCCAAAGAGACCATAACTGACATCCAAGCAGATATATGCACACCCATGTTTATCGCAGCTCTGTTCACAATAGCAAGGAGTTGGAAACAACCCAGGTGCCCATCAACAAACGAATGGATGGAGAAGCTGTGGTATATCCACACAATGGAATACTACGCTGCATTGAAAAACAAGGAACTCATTCAATAATATTCAAAATGGGTGAACCTGGAGAACATTATGCTGAGTGAAATATCTCAGTCACAAAAGGACAAATATTGCATGGTGCCCCTGCTATAAAATGGGACTGATATCAGGGTGGGGGTAAGACTGAGAAAAACTGGATAAATTGTGTATACTGCACTGAAACAGATGAGGGACTGAATAATTTAGAAGCGATGTATGATAGGGTATTATTGTTATAACAAGAGTCCACAATTAAGGTTGCATAGTGGAATGTACTTGGGGCGGTGGGAGGGGTGCGGGGGGATTGTGTACCAGGGAGGGAGTCTTTGTTTTACTTTTGAAAGAGAGGAGCGAACTGGGGGACGCGGGGAGAGGGCTGGGTGGGTAGAGAAGTGCAGCAATGAATGAATGGAAGTCCAAATTCTGTAAATGTTCATGAAAATTATTAAAAAAATAAAATTAAATTTAAAAAAGAGTGACATTGACCATGCTGTTGAAAAATGTACAGACTGACTTAGTGTCTCACTCTAAATACTGTGTGCTGTGGACCCTATATTTGGGTCCAATCCCATGTGGGAATGCAATCTTTGTTGTGTGAGTGAGGCTATAGAAGCACACGCTGTGTTTTAAGCCAATGAATGACTTCTGAGCCATAGAAGGAGCTGTTTAGGCACAAAACCAAGCAGCTGCAAAGGGAAGGGAGTAGTAAATAGATGATCTGCCCCATGAAGGCGACCAAGGAACCAAGGAACAAAAGTCAAAAAAAGATAGGGACCTTCCTCCCTAAACTGACAAAGACAGGAAGCCTTTCCCTAGAGCCAGTGTCCTAACTTTAGCTCAGAGACTCCTAAACTGTAAGAAATGAAATGTCTGTTCATTAAAGCCACTCGCTTTTGGCATTTCTGTTTCACTGCCCTAAGAAAGTAAGACACTGGATTTCAAATGGTGACCAGGAGGGGTGACTGGGTGACTTGCCATTTTCACCACAGATCTTGTCTCCACATGTGGGTGCCTCCTCTCAACACTTTATATCAACCATGATACCCACCCCCAGTGGCATCTGGTCTGTAAACTCAGCTCCTGAATCTCTCACAAGCCCTACCCACGTCCTAGCCCTGCCCAAACATCGGGTGAGCCTCCTGCCTCTTGAACCCACGTCTGCTCTTAAAGTCATTAGGCATTGGAGCCTTTGTCTTTGCATTTGTCATTTGCTCTGCATGTACCCAGAGCCCAACAATAAGGGCATCTGTTGGCAATCTAATATTAGCAACAAATACAAGTCACATCATCTTGTATAAAGGGTATATTGTGGGAGAAACATTCAGTCACTGGCAGTGATGTGGCAGCATTAAACAAGGAGGTCTGTCAAATGCCAATGCTGTGTGTTATTCTGGGGAGAAGAGGCTTGGGAGGTGGGGGAGAAAGAGAAGAGAAGGGAGAAGACGGAAGATCATCAAGTCTTTCTGTCTGTCTCATGTCCTAGGGAAACACCATCTCCTCCACACAGCTCCTGTCATATCTGGCACCAGGTCAGGCCATGTGATGACTGTGGCCCTCAGATGACACAGAGGCCTTGGGAGGTGCACCGTGAGAAATTAGGCTTGCCTGAACTTGGGCATGTTTAAGGAATGCTTGTAGGAAAAGAGCTACCAAACTAACAGACCTAAAATGCATCACCTCTGTTAGAAACCTTCAACCATGTGGCATGACCAAAGAAATGCTTTTCTAGTAGAACTTTTAAAACTCTTTACTTAACTGCCAACATTAAGAGTATTAACACACACACACACACACACACACACACACACACACACACACACACGTTTCCCATTTCTCTTAGAGATTTAGAAGGTATTATTAGCCACATGACTTTCATTCAATAATCTTCGTGGATTTGAAATAGACCATGCTCTACACTTTTAGATATCACCCGTGTGTTGCTGTTCTCAACAATTACACTCATTTACATTGAGACAGAACTGACTCAGCTAAAATCTCAATGGGCTTTCAATTGTATGGGAGAAAATCTCCCATCTTTCTCCTTTGGAGCTGCCAGCGAGGCCTGGCATCTGAGTTAGCAGTGCAGTTCTCCACACACTGGGCTGCCGGACAGCCCTTTGTTGCTGGATGCTGTCAAGTTAGCTCCTGCCATAGCGACCATACCACAATAGGAGGTAACGCTGCCCATCCTCGCAATCGCTGTCAGGCCTGAGCACATCCTTTCAGCACTGAATAAATCCATCTCCTTGGAGGGCTTCCTCTTTTCACTGACTTTGTGCTTTACCAAGCATGATGTCTTTCTCCAGGAACCAGCTTCTCCTACTAACATGCCCAAAGTATGTGAGATGAAGTCCCTTCCTCCCTGGTTCTAAGGAGCATTCTGGAGGTACTTGTGACAACGGGCCAAGGATTTCATAAGTGAGGTCAGGAGAAGATCTCAGACAAGGTTTTCTCCAATTACAAAAAAAATTAATACTGCTGCTGTATTGGAACCAACTCATAGCTGACCTACCACTGGGCTTTTGAGGTTATAAATCACACAGGAGGGAATTTCACATCTTTCTGCTGAGGACCTGCTGGTGGCTTTGAACCACCAGAGAGATGAGTGAGGCCTTTGTGTTAGCAGTACAACGCCCTACAGACAAGACCACCAGAGTCTCCAGTTAAGCAGCTTTCAAATGCTGTGGGCCATGAGCAAATCAATAAGGAGAGAACGAACCCAATTTCCAGAAAATACAAACTTCCACAGTGGGCAAACCAAGCTCATGAGCACAACGACTTGAGTGAAAGAGACACAGCCATCCCACACGCCTGCTCACCAGCAGTGGTGACAGAGAGAAATGGGCGCGTTGGCCAGGAAGTTGGCCCTGAGCCTTGCACGTGTCTTGTTCTCTGGACTGAAGACTGGGGAATGGTGGGGGTGGGAAAGAGGAATGTGACCTCTGCTTGGCCCTTCATGCTTCCACTTGTCCTGGAGGACAAGAAAAACAAACCAGGACTCTCACTGGCCCTGCTGGCAAGAACCAAAGTCCATCTGCCCATGCAGCCTGCCTCCCAAAGCCCAAACACTACATGGTGGTTCTTAGTCTTGACTGCACGCACATTCCTGACCCTTAGTGAGCTTTTACGTCTTTGTACTCCAGCCAACTCAAAAGGAATTTCTGAAGCTGGGATGCAGCCATTAGTACAATTCCAGCATGTTTCTAAAGCGAAGCCGAAATTGAGAAGCAGATGCTAGAGCGTCTTGGACTTGAACTTGTCTGTGAGTCATCTGGGGACCAGGTACAAATGCAGACCCAGAGCCATGGGCCTAGATTCTGAGTGTCTGCATTTCAAGACCAAAAGGTGATGCAGTGCTTGCTAGGTCCCCAGACTACACTCTTTGTTTTCCTCAAGTGCATTAGTAAGAAAAGCAGCAGGGCTGTCTCTTCTGAGAGCGATAATATTAATGAGAGCGCATGTGAGAGTTACATGATGAACAAGAAAGACTGGAGAACTGGTGTCTTTGAGTTGTTTTCACAAAGAGTATTGAATATACCAAAAAAAAAACCAAACCAATCTGGCTTGGAGCAAGTACAGCCAGGGTGCACCTTAGAATTCACCTTATATACTTTGGGCATGTTGTCAGGAGGGATCAGTTTTTGAAAAGGGACATCGTGCTTAGTAAAATAAAGGGTCAGCAGAGGAGAGGAAGACCCTCAAGGCGATGGATTGACCCAGTGGCTGCATCAATGGTGTAAGCACAGCAGACACATCGTTGGGTCTTCAAGTCCATTCCAATGCATGGTGACCCCTAGTGACCCCTAGTGACTCCTAGTGAGCTCTTTGTCGGGTTTTATGGCTGTAATCAATCTTCTTCCTGCAGAGTGACTGGGTGAGTTCGAACCACTGCCAACACTTAACCATTTATGACACCAGGTCTCCTTTGACACAATTACAGACATGCACTCTGTAGTATTGATTCTCAGTTCCTTTCCCACGTCACCTTTCTCTTAGAATAGTAGGAATTTTAAACAAGAGGTATTGTCGTTATGTGTTGTCAAATCAGAACTGATTCATAGCTGACCCTCCAGCAGGTTTCAGAAACTGTAAACTTCATGGGAGGAGAGATCTGGGGGCCCAGTGGGTAAGGAGTTGTGCAACCAATTCAAGGGCAAGTGGTTCAAGTCCATCAGCTGCTCTGAGGAAAAAGAGATAGGCCATCTCCTCTCATGAAATTTACAACCTCTGAAAATCCACTGAGGGGTCAGCTATGACTTGGTTCAGACTTGATGGCACTTAACGACAACAACACAAATTGTATGGGAAGAGATTGCTCATTTCTCACAGAGCACCTAGTAGATTCAAACTGTGTGCTTTGGATTAGCAGTGCAACTCCTTACTCATCAGGTCACTGGAACTCCCTAGGTGATAGATACTGTTATTGTTGTTTGTCCCCTCCAGTCAGAACCAACTCAAACTTGAGCCTTTGGCAGGGTTTCAGAAGCTGTAAGTTGCATGGGAAGAGATTGCCTATCTTTCTCTCATGGAGCAGCTGATGTATTTGAACCGCCTGCCTTTGGGTTGGCAGTGCAATTCCTTACCACTAGGGCAGTGACTAGAAAGTGGGAGAGGAAAGGAACATGATAATGATTCATTTCTCTAAAGAAGTCAGAGATCATTAAGCATTAAAACAGAGGAAGGGAAGAATTTGACAGTAGGCACTCCCACTTATTAGAACCAAGCAACCAGTGGGGCATTTACAGCTGGCCAAGCATCTACAGGATCAGCAAAGCCTGGAAGAACTGGCAAGAAAGAAACAAAGATACCTGGGACAGTAGTTGCTTGCCCAACAGATGACTTGTATCCATTCGTGGGGGAGATCTGGTGGCGAAGTCTATAGAGACTTGTACTGCTAACCCAAAAGCAGTACGTATCTCTCTGGTGGTTTGGATCTACCAGTGGCCCCACTCAAAAATGATGGGAAATCTCCTCCTGTGGATTAATCTACAGCCTCTGAAGCCCGAGGCAGGTCTGCTCTGAGTCAGTTATGACTCCATGATAACAAATTTAGGTTTGACCCATTTGTCAGGCACTATTGGGGAAAAAATGACCAAGAGAGCTGAGGTGAGCCCAGGGGCGCTGAGAGCTCTGAGAGTATGTGTGTGCCTTCGGTCCCAATATGAAGCTGAGTGTTTGCAATAAAGGCTACAGTTCTGTGGCACAGGGAAACCTGGGCCTACTTGTGCTTACTTACTAATCTGTAGGAAACTATTTCATGTGGATTTCCACCCTGTCTTTGATGCATGTACAAGTAAGCCGTGTGTACCTCTCTTACTCAGTACTTACTTTAAAGGGGCTTTGTTTCTGTAGGAAAACACTGTGGGGTTGGGAGAACACAATGCCAGCAATACTTAGAAGCAGAATCTTTAATGTGGTTTAAAAAAAAAACACAACAAAAACCCAGCACTAGGCATTATGACTAGTAGGTAGGCACAAGTTGGTCCATGCTTGCCTTGCTTACCAGCCATTGCTTCAAGGACAATCACCCCAGCAGCTTTGGGAGAGTGTGAATCTTGTCAGGAGGGATGAGGATGTGGTGATTGTCTGTGTTCTGACGGACTATCAGTCCACGTTCTGTTGTATCTCCACACCTTGTCCAGTGCCTGACACACAAAGGTTGCTCAACAATATTTGTTAAATTAATGAAAGTCTTGTGTTAGAATAGGAAAAATAGAGTTTCTGTTCTGGCCCTCCAATCCATTTCAACCTTGCAGTTTGTAACTGGACACAGTATTTCAAAAGATCCACTTCCTAAGCAATATGCATCTGGAAACTCTCTGAACGTTGAGAAACGATGATAGTTAGAGAAAGGCTTCAGGTGTTTTGCTCATAGGGTCCCTATGAGTTGTACTCGACTCAACAGCAATCAACAACAACAATTAACATGAAAGCAATAATGCTGTTATTCTATACAGATGAAAAGGCTATCACAGGTTAATGGAGAACAGGGATCTTCTGGAGCTGTTAGAGTCCAGTCTAACTTAATAGAACATATGAAGAAACTATGAGTCAGATGTAAACTCTATGGATACATTAATGATACAAAGCTCTGCAGATAGAATAATGAACCCAGGCCTCCTGCTCTCAGTGTACATGCATTGATAGGAAAGGTAAAGCCATTTGTGATATCATTTGTGAATTATCAGTGTTTTAAAAGGTTCCGTGGCCCCAAATTTCCCCATTCTCAGTGTCCCTAAAATATCAGCCAGTCAGTATTTTTCAGGAGGAGAAGGCGTTCACAGAGCTTTGATATCCTATACCTGCCCCTCACTCTTTCTTTCTCCCTTTCCCAACCCTATTTGCAAATTCCTGCATACATTAAGGATTCTTGCACCCAGGTACTTGTCTTTGTCTCCTCTGACTATAACACCCCACCCCAATGTTCACATGACACATTTAAAGACCACCTCCCCAGGAAGATCTTCTTTGACTAGCCTATTATAAACAGCAGCCCCATCACACGAAGCTCTTTCTCTGCTTTCTTTTTCTTCATAGACCTTATGACTATTTGACATCTTACATGTTAGCCGGTCTCATGAAAAGATAAATTTCAATAGAGTTGAAATGTTGTCCTTTTCACCATTATATTTCAAATCCAAGGACAAAAACAAAGTTTAACTTATTGCCATCAAGTCAGAACCAACTCCTGGAAGACCCTCCAGATGGTTTTTGGAAACTGTAAATTACAAATGAAGAGACTGTCCAACTTTCTCCATTAGAGAAGCTGGTGGCTTTGAATCACATTCTTTAGAGTTGTTGTTGTTGTTATGTGCCCTCAAGTTGCCTACGACTCATAGCAAGCCCATGAAGCCTGCCCTGTCCTGAGCCAGTCTCACTGACTCCAACACACCCCCCATTGCTGTCGTTGCTGTATCAATCCATCTCATCTGGAGTCTTCCTCTCCTGCACTGTCCCTCCACCCTTCCAAGCATGATGTCCTTCTGCAAAGATTGGTGTCCCTCTTGGCCACATGCACAAATATGTGAGACAAAGCCCCAAAATCCTAGCCTCCAAGGATAAGCTTGGTTTCATTCTTTCCAAGACAGACCTATCTGTTTTCTTGGTGGTCCACTGTATGTTCAAAACTCTTCTCCAGGACCACAGTTCAAAGGAATCAATTCTTCTTCTGTCATCCTTAGTCATTGTCCAGCTCTCTGATACATAGCAAGTAACTGCAAAGACTATGGCCTGGATCAGGTGCACCTTAGTCTCTAGATGATATTGTTGCTTCTCAGTACTCTGGAGATGTCCCTGAGAGCAGATATACCTTATGCAATTCATCATTTGATTTCCTGACTGCTGGTATTAAGAGTGTTGATTGTGGAGCCGAGCAAGCTGTAATTTAACAATCTCAATCTCTTTTCCATCCATCATGGTGCTGCTAATTGCTCAATGGTGAGAATCTTTGTCTTCTTGATGATGAGCTTCAATCCATGTTGAACACTACAGTCCTTGACCTTCTGCAGTAAGTGCTTCAGGTCCTCCTCAGTTTCAGCAAGCAAGGTTGTGTCATCTGCATGACATAGGTTGTTGATGAGCCTTCCTCCAATCCTGATGCCACATTCCTCCTCATAAAGCCCAGCCTCCCTGGTCTGCATATAGTTTGAAAAGGTAAGGAGACAGGACACACCCTTGATGCACTCCCTTCCTGATTTTGAACCATGAAGTATTTCCCTGCCCTGTTCTGATGACGGCTTCCCAGTCCAAGCATAGGTTTCGCATAAACACAATCAAGTGTTCTGGGGTTCCCATCCTTCTCAAGGTTGGTAGCAGATTCTTTACCCACTAGACCAGCAGAACTCCCTTCTTGGTATATAGTAAGTGCTCAGTAAACATATATTGAATGAACAAATGGAGCCCGGCACACACAGACATGATAGAAATATTTTGAGACGAGGTTCTTAGAGATGGAACAGAGCAAATGGTTCTAATGAAAGCAGAAAAGATGTTCTCTGAGGCCTGCAGACCTGTGGTATTATCGTGGGGAATGAAGTTCATGAATAATTAAAGGGATACTGGACACCAACCTCCAACAAAAGGACCCTTTGCCTAGGGGTGCTGAATTCTGCTTCTCCTTTGTCCTACCTGAAATCATTTATTCCACAACCTCACAGCTTGCTGAGGATCAGTGAGCAAGGCCTGAAAGTATTCACCCAGTTCCCACTGCAGGTCAGTGCAATGAAGAACAAGAGAGCAATGAGAATTTCCATTTAAGAGGTTGGTGGGCAGAGTAAGGGTAGAAGACGGCTAAGTGAAGGGCTATTTTCACCAGGTCTTTGTTAAACTCACATTGGTTTCCTTTCTCCTTATCTCAGTAGCCAATTCATACCAACTGTATGTGGTTTCCTACTTAAAGCAGAGCTACATAAGAGAAACACGGTGAGGGGGGTGGAGCAAGTTTGAATCCATGAATGGCCACAATTCAGCATAATAAATGTCATGGTAAAGTTAGTTATAAAAACCTTGAAAGTATTATTTCTACTTAACTAAAAAAAAAGAACTTACGTTATAGATAACTTTTATGAATAATTCAGTGTGGTCATGAAGTCAGACAAAACACATAACTAGTATTTTTCCCCAAATCTTGTGTCTCAAGATCCAAATATCAACCTCTACAAATCAGAGTTTATCATGGACGTCTTCTAAGTTTGAGCTCCTAAGCAATAATGGTAACAGATAACATTTATTTAGCAAAAGTTATATTTACACTGTACTCATGTGCTAACCACAGCACAGGTATGAGTTCACTGTTGCCTAATAAGGAAGTGGAGAGCCAGAGGAAGAAGCTGGTTTATTAAAAGATTACTCCACAAGTCATTCAGTGCAAGAGCTTAAAAGAAAGTTTGAGGCTTCTGGCTCCTGACTGTGAAATCTTAACCTGGCCCTGGGAACATTGCAATAGGGTCAAACATGACAAGGAATGGAACTGGACAATGAGTGTGTGTGATAAATATACAGATATGTGGGCTATGGTGGTCGTTGTTATTAGGTGCTGTTGAGTATGACCCATACCGACCCTATGAACAACAGCTCTGAAACCTGTCCTGTCCTGTGCCAACCTCACAATCTCTGACACCCTCAGCCCCAACCCACCTGGTTGAATGATAGTTCATGAGGGAAAAACAACAGTTGCCCACAATTAAAAATAAGATCTAGCTGTATGGAATCCAACTTGCAGCCGTAATTCCAAACATGAGATAGAGATATTAAGCGAGAGTAAGTTTATGTTCATGGGAGAGAAACAGCTTGGAAAGAAGGTTATAATGGTTGCACAAATGGAAAAATATAATCAACGGCACAGAAGTGTACACATAGAAATTGTGGGATTTGTATGTGTTCTATGGTGTATATTCTTAACAGCAACAAAAAAGAAAATAAATAATAACGCAACCTAACAAAAGGCTAAGGGTAAATGTATATGCTCCTGACAGAACAGTAGAAGCAAATGTCAAGGAAGGAAAGAATATGAGAACATGTCCTTGGTCTTGTATTTATCCTAGAGGAAGAAGGAATGTGTGGATGCACAGAATTCATTCTCTCTTTATTGTAGTAAAGTATACACAATATAAAATCTGTCAATCTGTGTTCAATTAGGTGGCATTAGTAATAACCACAATGTTATGCACTCATCACTATTATTTGTTTCCAAAACTTTTTCATCATCTTGTGCAGAAACCCAAAACCCTATAAGAAATCATTCCTACTCTCTCCTGCTCCCAACCCGTTGTTGTATTTGTTGTTAGGTGCCATTAAGTCGAGTAGGATTTATGGCAACCCTTTGAACAACAAATTTGAACCCTGCCCTATCCTGTGTCATCCTCATAATTTCTGACCTACTTGAGTTCATTGCAGTAGTCACTATGTCAATCCACCTGGCTGAGGGTCTTTCTATCTTTTGCTGATCCTGTACCTTTTCAAGCATGATGTCTCTCTAAGGACCCTCTCTCAAGAGGATCTCTCAGCCCTCTCCTAATAACATTTCCAAAGTATGAGGGGGGAAAGCTTTGTTATCTTTGCCTCTAATGAGTGTTTTGGCTGTAGTTTCTATAAGACCTATCTTTTTTGTTCTTTTAACAGTCCATGGGATATTCAGTTCTCTTCTCCAGCATCACAGTTCAAAGACATCAATTCTTCTCTCATACTTCATTATCCAGCACTCAGATGCATAGCAAGTGTTTTAAAAGATGATGGCCTTAATCAGGTGTACCTTAACCTTCAAAGTTACATCATTGTTCCTCAGTAATTTGGAAAGAGTGTGTGTGTTTGTGTGTATTCTGATTTATTTACAAAGCTTGAATACTTTGTTTTTCAAATTAGATCTTTCCCATTTCCTTCACACACCTCCCATCAAATGGTGTGACCCTATGATTGACACCACCCGCCCATCCTCACCCCTCTATTTTCACCTTCTCCCCTTCATGGATCCTCATGTTCATTCTACAATAATGGTTTTATGTAATATTTGTCCTTATGGGACTGAGTTAGTTTACTCAGCATAACATTCTCCAGTCCCTCCCAAGTTAGGGAATAATTTACAAAATCATTGCTCCTCCATGCTGCGTAGTATTCCATAATGTGACTGTGCCATAATTTCTCAATCCATTCAATTGTGGTTGGACATCTGGGCTGTTTCCATGTTCTTGCAATGGTAAATAACGCTGTTATGAATATTGGCATACAAGTCACCATTTGAGTTTCAGTTCCTCCCATTTTCTCAGGATATATTCCAAGTTGTGGAATAGCTGGGTCATATGGAATGTCTATGTTCAGCTCTTTGAGGAAGTGCCAAACTGCCTTCCAGAGTGGTTGTACCATTTTACGATCCATTAACAACATAGGCATTGGAACATCTATCTCTACATTGGAACGTCTATCTCTGGATTGGAAATGATGATATTGTTAATACTTCTAGCCTTAAGCTTAAAAGATTATAATGTTCAAAATTATTTGTTATACAGTGGCTTAAATTTTTCCCTCTTTTAACAACTGGGATCTAGAGGGAAGAGAAAAGACCAGAGAATGGCCAAAATTATTGGGGCAGCTATTGCTGCCAGTTTAGGG
>NW_006399806.1:18552500-18562811 GCF_000299155.1 Elephantulus edwardii
AAAAAAAAACCAACACACCAACAAAGAAGAGCCCCCACTTAACCATAACCTCCCCAACATTTCTTACTTGCTGTCCTGTTAAACTTTGCTTGCCACTGTTACTGGAGTGAGATGGTACCTCACTGTGGTTTTAATTTGCATATTTCTTTTTGCCAGTGATTTTGAGCATTTCTTCATGTGTCTGTTTGTTTTTTGAGTATTTTCCTCTGTAAAAATTCTTTCTATGTCTTTTGCCCATTTTCTAATTAGGTTATCAGTCTTTTTCTTGTGGAAGCCCAGGAGTACTCTGTAAACTTTCATTGTGAGACTCTCGTCTGAGATGGTATTGTCAAATGCTATGCCATATTATGTTGGTACAATGACAGGCACATAGACCAAGAGAACAGAATTGAGAACTCAGAAATTGACCCAGCTATCTATGGTCAACTGATATTTGACAAGGAAATAAAACCTATTAAATGGGGAAAGGACAACCTCTTCAACAAATGGTGTTGGCAAAACTGGACTGCTACCTGCAGAAAGCTGACACAGGATCCCTATCTCACATCGTACACAAAAATCAACACAAGGTGGATCAGAGACCTGGGAGTAAACCCACAACCATAATGTTCATAAGAGACAAAATGGTATCAAGTTTAGAAGGCCGAGTTTACACTACAAAGAGACTGCCAAATACAGCCAGAAACATACAATCTGAAGAGGATAAAATTGACGATATGTCTGATTTCTAATGTCTAATGTCTAAACCCCCAACCCATAGCAACCACTAATCTTTCTGTCTCTGTGTTTTCCTGTTGTTGTTAAGTGCTGTTGAGTTGTAGATGACTCATAACAACCCTATGAATGAGAGACCTGAACACTTGTATAATTTTGGTCATTTCTCCAGGTTCATAGAGTTTCCGGAGGTAAGCCATTTCGGAAGTGGATGCCACTCCTGCTTCTAAGCTTGATTTAATCAGAAAGCTCCACCAAACACTGCCCACCATGGCTAACCATTATCGCATTTGGCACATCAGTGAAACAGTGTTTAGCATCATAGCAACCACAAGTTAACTCTGTACAGAAATACACAGTCCAGTGCTATACCACTTAGAAGAATATTTAACAAAAACCAATTTAAACCAGGCCTGATGGTCGCAGATTAAAATCACCCACCTTGGGCTTGGTAGCATAACTTTCTGTCCACCAGGCCAACATAGCTCTATGTTGTCATTGTCATTGTTGTTAAGTGCAATCAAATTGTAGATGACTCATAGTGACCCTATGAATGAAAGACCTGAACACTTGTATAACTTTGGTTGTTTCTCCATGTTTATAGTTTCCAGAGGCAAGCCATTTCAGAAGTGGATGCCACTCCTGCTTCTAAGCTTGATTTAATCCAGAAGCTCCACCAAACACTGTTCACCATGGGTAGCCATTCACATAAATACCCTCATACAATATTGGGCCTTTGGTATATGACTTAATGTTTTCTTTTTAGGGTTTATCTATGTCATAGCATGTATCATAACATTTCTCTCTTAGCTTACTAATAGTCCATTTTGTGGATATACCTACTACATGTGCTTTTTATCCATTCATGTTAATGGACATTTGGGTTGTTTCTGCCTTTTGGCTACTGTGAGCAATGCCATAATGAATATTATTATACAGGTAACTATTTAAGTCCCTGCCTTCAGTTCTTTAGGGCATATGTCACAGTATTCTTACTCCACATTCATTAGGCACTTAGAGGCAAGGATGATGAAACTCCATGTCACATACTACAGGCATATTGTTAGGAGGGGCCAGTTCTTGACAAAAGACATCATACTGGGGAAGGTGGACAGCCATGGCAAAAGAAGATAGATCTTCAACAGGATGGACTGATACAGGGGCTAACAATGGACCCAAGGATCTCTAGATGGAGAGTGTGACGATGACACAGGATAGGGCAATGTTGTTTACAGCATCACTATGACAGCATGTAACAACAGATACCTGTCACTATTACATTCCTTTGTGCCTTTACAAAATTCCCATATTGTAATTTTGGCTCAGAGAAAATCAATGATTTGTTGAAACTTACTTGTCTATTGTTGTTGTTATGTGCCACCGAGTCACCTGTGACTCATAGTGACCCTATGTGCAATAGTTCTGAACCCTGCCCTGTCCTGAGCCTGTCTCTCACTGATTCTGACACTCTAACCCCCCCTTGCCCCAGTGACTGTATCAATTCATCTCTTCTGGGGTCTCCCTCTCCTGTGCTGTCCCCTTCACCCTCCCAAGCATGATGTCCTTCTCCAAGGACTGGTCATTCTCCTGGCCACATGCCCAAAGTATGTGAGAACAAGCTTCAAAATTCTAGCCTCCATGGAGAAACTTAGTTTCACCCTCTCCAAGACAGACCTATTTGTTTTCTTGGCGGTCTATTGTATGTTAAAGACTCTTTCCCAGAACCACATGTCTAGTAAATGGCAAAACCCAGTTTCAAGTTCAGTCTACTGATGTTATGTGCAGTTCCCTCCCCTCTAACTAGCTGCTGAAAAGGCAAAAGCTGCAGCTAAGAGAAAAGGTTCACCTTCCTAAGCACCTTACACTTTAGAGTTACTTTGTAAATATGAATATGCAGAAGAATATCAAAGGAAAAAATAAAATCACCACCAACAGCATCATTTCTTTATTTCACTATTAAAAGAAAAATAAGAGAGGGGGTTGAGAAAGGAATAAAGAACAGAGAAGGGTCATTACTAACAGGAGCAGTTTCTTTTTTCACAGTAAGGATGCAGGGCCATTTGTAACAGTCAGACTCAGGTTTTCCTGGGAGTTGTCCTTGCTTTGATAGTGAGGAAGGAAGTTCTTCTGCAGCTTGCTGGAGTCCTGCCAAGCAGGATTGCCTCCTGCACCTGTGACAATGCAAGGAGTGGCTTAGACTGGGGAAATCTGACTTAACTCATTACAGTCACCAGTTTGAGATAAGCCTCATCCAAAAACACCAGTTGTGATTGAGCCACGGCGGACCCATGTGTGTCAAAGTAAAACTATGCTCCCTGAGATTTTCGAGAGATGTTATTTCAGATGTAGATCTGTGGTGTCTTTGGATGGATTCGAACTGCTATAGCATTTCAGTTAGCAGCTGAACACTTAATTATTTGTGCCACCTAGAAACTGTGTTTATGGACAAGAGGACTGAAGTGGCAAGAAAATGCAGAAATGCAGAATCAGGACAATGCAAGGTCATTGTGACATAGCATTGTAGCAATCTCCTAACAAGAGAGGCTCAAGAAACTTGAGAAAACTATTGCAAAGCAAAACTCGGCCTCTGATAACACAGCGTCAAGGCTGAGCACCTATTGGAAAGAGAAGAACAAGGCCAGTGGGAAGCAGATCTACCTGTGGGTATGGAGTAGTGTGGTAATTTGGGGACATCAGAGAATCACAGTCCAGAGTGAGAAATCCAGAAAAGCAGACACAAAGCCCACATGGCTAATGGCAGTGAGACAATGCCAAGGTGAGCATGACGCATCCGTGGAACTAATGAGCACCCTTGAGGTGAAGTAAGGAGAGGGGAAGAAGTGTGGGAGTGGTGGTGCTGTCAAAGCAGGAAATTACAGGGAAATGCCTTAGAGCATGCTGAACAGACTGTCACCTGGCATAAGAGGATGAGAAAATGTAGACAGGGAGTGGAATACTTACTCACTCACTCACCAGCAATGAGTAAGAACTGACTTATAGCCGACCTTCCATTGTGTTTCCAAGCCAGTCAATCGCACAGAAAAGGAGTTCCCATTCAAACTCAGAGCCTTTGGGTTACGATGTAGCTCCTTGAGACTACACCATTAGGGCTCCCTTTAGGGAATAAAAGATGGGGTAAGCGGAGACCAAAGATGTCATTTGAGGGTTAAAGAGCACCTGACCCATGTCACAGTGTTTTGCATCATCTCACATGCATGCAAAAACTGACAATGGATAAGAAAGACCAAAAAACAGGGAGAAAAGTGCAACAATGAATGGGTGGATATCCAAAATCTCTGTAAATGTTCATTAAAATTAATTTTTTTCTATAATTATATTTTATTAATTTTCATAAACATTTACAGAGATTTTGGGCTTCCACTCATTCATTGTTGCACTATTCTCTCTACCCTCCTCCCAGTTTGTTCTTGTCCAAATACCACAGTGCTTGTCAAAGCCAGTTCTGATTAATCTTCTTTGTCAGTGTGTCCTTTGCCATTCCCTATCACTCCTCCCTGAGAGAGACTTCACCCTGAGTCATAAGGAAAAGGGGATGGCGTATTCTCTTAGCTACTTCCTGCTGAAAAGGGACGCTGTGGGTTTCAGGGTGAAGATCTTCTCTCACTACTCTAAAGGGCCCCTTTGGCAGTAGGAAACACATAGACTATTATGGAGATTGATTTTGGAATTTAGATGCACTCTTATTGATTGTGCTTGGCTGTACATGTTCATATCCTTGAAGATGTATCATGGGGGTGTTGCAACCTAGAAGACACAAATTTGACTAACAAGTTATAAGTACATGAGTCCAAAAATTATGGAAAAGTAAAAGAAAAGATTCTTTCATTGTTTTACAAACCCTCCCCCAGGTCCCCTCCACCATGTAGCCATCGCTCTAGTCTCCTGTGATGACAGAAATACCCAGTTATATCTCTCTTTTAAATGGTTCTCTCCCTCCTCTGTTTCAGTGCAGTATACATTATTGAACCCATCTTACTCAGTCTCTCCCCAACCCCAAGGACAGTCCCATTCTACAACAGTGGCATCATGTAATATTTGTCCTTTTGTGACTGGGATATTTCACTCAGCATAATGTTCTCCAGAGTCAACCATTTTGAATAATATTGCATGAGTTCCTTGTTTTTTAATGCAGCATAGTATTCCATTGTGCGAATATACCACAGCTTCTCTAGCCATTCGTTTGTTGATGGGCACTTAGGTTGTTTCCAACTCCTTGCTATTGTGAACAAAGCTAAGACCAAAAAAGAATTGATGAAAATAAATGATGATGTTAGTGGTGATTATTGAATATCTTGTGGACTGTCAGAACAACAAACAGCTATGTCTTGGAAGAAGTACAGCCAGAATACTCCTTAGAAACAAGGATGGTGAGACTTTGTTGTTGACCAAGGGTAAATTAATAATGAGACAGAACACCAAGAGTGTATCAGTAAAGAGAGGTAAAGCAGGAAACTCAACAGTTCGAACAACTGAAGCACTGAACCCAGCTTCCCTGGACCTTTATTGAAAATTGCCAGGGAGCAAATCACAAAGAGAATTCTACGCAAATGAAGACAAGCTCTTTCTAAAACCTTATGCTTAACTCAGGAGGGAGGGTTTAGCAAAAACAATACAAGATTATGTAAATGCTAAGGTCTGCCTTAGTGCCTACCCCTGTGATACCTAAGGTCTGCTTTGATACTTCAGGGTGAATTCCAGCTTGTATCATCACCTCCCTCATATCCTGATATATTATTTGGTTTATTATAAATATTTAGTATGAAATTTGGCTTCCCAGAAGACTTCATCTTGTGTACTTTAGACATACTATCAAGACGACCAGTCCCTAGAGAAAGATATCATGCTTAGTAGAGTCAGAGAAAAGAAGGAACCCCCTCAACAAGATGGATTGACAATGCTGCAACAATGAGCACAAACAAAGCAATAACTGTGGAAATGGCACAGGACCAGACAGTCACTATGAGTCAGTCAACTCAATAACCACTGACAACAATGATAGACAGATGATTTTCAACAAAAAGTTGATGTGCACATGGTGGGAATGGCCAGTCTCTTTAACCAACGGTGCCAGAAAAACTGGATAACCAACTGCATAAAAAATGAAACAGAATCTATACCTCACACAATACACAAAAAATAACCCAAAATAGAGCAAAGAACTAAATGAAAAAAAAAAACCCAAAAACTGTAAAGTTCTTGAAAGAAGTACAGGGAAAGTGCTAGGGATTCAAATATGAGCCATAAATCTACTATTACACACAATTCAAAGTAATGAGGCAACAGGAGATAAACTAGATAGCCAAGATCTCCTAGAAATTAAAGGCTGGTGATCATTGTGATCATCAAAGACTTTATCAAAGAAGAATTTTTTTTTCCTGGCTTCCTTCAAATTGGATCCAATTGGCACAACAGGAGATGGTCCATCCTTCTCCAGCAGAGTATCTGGTGGATTCAAATCATATGTCTTTGGGATACGGGAACCTTTTAAGCATTTCAGCTTTTCAAAAAATTTTTCTTGCATTCTTGCATTCTACTCTATTCCCTATTCTCTGTTATTCTGGGAGAATTTCTCACTTCAGAAAATCTCTTGAATGTTAGCAAAGTGTCTTCCAAAGTACAGTCTGAGAGTGACAGAAACCTTGCCAAGAGGAAGTGTGGGAGTAAAGTTGAGTAGGAACCAGCCACACATATGAGTCCAACTTCGAGGCAGTATGCCTCTTCCCGGGGCAGTGTGTCTCTTCCCAGGTTCTTCTTTTTGTCAGGTTACATTTAGTGGATGGGCAAAATCCCACTGCACATGAGGTGTGCCATTTTGTACACTTGTCAACAAAATAAAATAGAGGCTATTTTCCCCTAGCTTTGACAATGAATTTTATCAAAAAATTAAAAAAAAAACACCCCAAAACCAAACACATTAACAGATAATCTTACTTGGATGTTATGGTTTTATCTTACCCACAAAATTGGACATTAAGCATAACAGAAGACTGATCTCACTGTAAAAGCAATAAAACATCCCTCTCCCAGCAGAAAAAGCAGTGGTGAATCTTTAACACCATAATTTAAAGGAACACACACACACACACACACACACACACACACACACACACGCACACACACATGCATAGCTGTCCTCTAGACTTGCTTAATGTACATTTTGAAAGTTCATGGCTGCAGGTAAGCAGGTAAAGGGTCAAATTTTCAGCAATCAGGCCAGAGACCACCTTGTATTCTATTGATCTCAGGAAGAGAAGTTCTGCAGATGAGAATTTAAAAGTCGTTGTAGCAGCACATGGATTGTTGTTGCTGTTGTGTGCCATCAAGTCACCTGCGACCCACAGTGATCCTAAATATGGATAAGAAACCACCAAAAAGAACAGGCCTTAGGTTTGAATTCAGGTGCTTTAGTTGTCTTGTATTGCAATTAAGTAAATACTACTAGAGGGTGACTTTTACACATACAAATGCATCTGTCACTGTTTACTCAATCTCACTCACTGCTGTGGAGTAGATTCTGACTCAGAGTGACCCTTGACTAATTTTCTAAGACTATAAGTCACAATGAGGAGTGACTGCCCCTCTAGCACAGCATCTGAGTTAACAGCGCACCTTGCTACAAACTATTGCATCAGAACATTGTTTCCCAGTTTGTTGTTGTTGTTGTTATGCTCCACTGAGTTAAAACTGACTCATAGCTGGCCCTCCAGAGGGTTTTCAGAGGCTATAATCACAATGGAGGAGATTACCCATTATTCTCCCTCAGAGCAGGATAGAACAACCTCGAACGCCTTTGGGTTGACAACATAACTCCTTATGAACAGGCCACCAGAGCTCCCATTCTCACAGATCTATAATGCTGGGAATCTAAATTCAGGACATTGAATTGAACTAGAGGGAAAAAGTTTTTTCTCTCTGATGACTCACTCACTGTAGAAGGGGAACAGGGCATTCTAGGAGAGCCCCACTATGGTACCATAAATCTTCCTCCAAATTTAACAAGGGCAGCACAGAATACCCAAGCCCAAAGGATGCATTCATCCCCTGATCTACTGAGGTTCCTTTTCTATTCTACCTGCTTCCTCCCTTTACCTCCTGTACCATGAAAGATGATAGAGGTCACATCCCATGAGAGAGAGGTCCTTGTTATCAAATCTGCCCAAGTCAAAATACATTGTTTCCTTGACTCCTATTTCTACTGTTGATTCTGGCTCCAAATAAAATTAAATCCTTGACAACTATTAGTCTAGTTGCTTGGGTTTTTATTTTATTTATATTGAGCTGTAATCCATACTGAAGTGTTTAATCTCTGTTCTTCCTCTGTAAGCACTTCTAAGTCCTCTTCATTTTGACCTAGCGAGATTGTGTCACCTGCACATCACAGGTGAGTGATTTCTCTTTCTCACCACCAATATCAGTAACAGATAGAAAGGCAAAATTTTTGCATTTTGTAATCAGAGGCAATTATCCAAGATTTTAATCCTAAATCCTATCATGTTTATGATAAAGAGGTAGGGTACAATCTCAAAGATTAGCTTGCAATTTAATGGATTTCCTTTGAGATTTAATGAACCTTTTTTTAAAATGTTGTCTTCAGTAGATTTTGATGCATGGCTACCCAACAGGACAGGGTAGAAGTGTTCCCTAGTCTGTAGAATAGTAATATTTTTCTTTTTTAGAAATTTTTTTATTAAAGTGTTAATTATGTTAACATGAAAAAACTTCTGGATTAAAAAATCCTTTCAATCTATTAATTTTTACTGTAACATTATAAATTGTAAATATCAATTGCTATAGTGTATATGTACAAAACTTCATTGTTGTTATTATTATTATTAGATGCATTCAATTTACTCTTTATTTTTAATGATTTTTAATGCAACGTATATATTTTTACAGCATATTCTTTCCATTTAATTTTTCCCCATTTATAGTTGCACATTTTCCTCCCTACCTACCCCTCTCCTCTAGTTCATTTTTCTTTTTGAAAAGAATTATTTCATTATTATACAATTATCTCCCAAGTCCACAGTCCACTTTACTATATATTTCTTTCTCTGTAATCTTATTATGAAAATAATACCTAATCATATATTCCTTTTAGACAGTTCTCTCCCTCATCTGTTTAAATGCAGGATCATTATTTATCCCCTCTTTTCTTAGATTCCCCAACCCTGATGTCAGTATCACTTCACAACAGTGGCACTATGCAGTATTTGTCCTTTTGTGACTGAGATATTTCACTCAGCAGATATTTCACGAGTCCAGGGTCACCCATTTTTTATAGTATTTCATGAGTTCTTTGCTTTTCAATGCAGCATAGTATTCCATTGTGTGAATATACCAGAGCTTCTCTATTCATTCGTTTGTAGATGGGCACTTAGGCTGTTTCCAACTCTTTGCTGTTGTGAACAAAGTAGCAATAAACAGTTCTGGTTTTTTTTAGGGTGTATTCCCAGTAGTGGAATTGCTGGGTCAGATGGTATTTCTATTTTCAACTTTTTGAGAAAGTGCCATATTGCCTTCCATAGTGGTTGCACCATTTTACACTCCCATCAACAGTGAATAAGGGTCCCAGTTCCTCCACAACCTCGCCAGCATTTGTTGTTTGCTGCTGTGTTAAATTTTGCTAGTGTTGCTGGGGTGAGATGACATGTCATAGTTGTTTCAATTTGCATCTCTCTTAGAGCTAGGGATTTTGAACACCATCTGAATGTCTTCTGTGGTGAAGTGTCTGCTCATATTCTGTACCCATTTTTCAATTGGGTTGTTTACCTTTATCTTGTTATGGCACTCGAGTATTCTATAAATTCTTCATATAAGTCCCTTATCAGACACGTCATTGCCAAATATTTTTTTTCTCCCAGTCTGTGGCTTCCCTTTTTACCCTGTTGGAGAAGTTTTTGGATGTGCAAAGGGATTTTATTCTTAGAAGGTCTCATTTATCTATTTTATCCTCTTCCTGGTTGTAGGTTTTTCAGAATGCTTGGAAGACTGTTTACATTGTGGATTAGGACTTCTCTAGTTCTTCCAAGCATTTCTTTAATGAAGTTTACAGACCTTGGTTTTAATCCTGGGTTCTTGATCCACTCTGAGTTGATTTCTGTGTATGGAATGAAATGTGGATCTTGCCTGGGTTTTTTACAGATAGGTTTCCAATTTTGCCAACACCATTTGTCATTTATGCACACCCATGTTTATCACGGCTTTGTTAACAATAGCAAGGAGTTGGAAACAACCCAGGTGCCCATCAACAAAAGAATGGATAGAGAAGCTGTGGTATATTCATACAATGGAATACTACACTGCATTGAAAAACAAGGAACTCATGCAATATTATTAAAAATGGGTGAGCCTGGAGGACATTATGCTGAATGAAATATCTCAGTCACAAAAGGACAAATACCGCATGATGCCACTTTTGTAAAATGGGACTGATATCAGGGTTGGGGTAAGACTGAGAAAACTGGATAAATTGTGTATACTGGACTGAAACAGATGAGAGAATAATTGAAAAGTGATGTATGATAGGGTATTATGGTTATCACAAGAGTCCACAATTAAGGTTGCATAGTGGAA
>NW_006399806.1:18563108-18600860 GCF_000299155.1 Elephantulus edwardii
ATAGATAGATGGGCTGATTTCTGGATTTTCAATTCTATTCCACTGATCTATGTGTCTGTCATTATACCAGTACCACACTGTCTTGACCACCACGGCAGTGTAGTAGGAGATGCCTCCTACTTTGTTCCTCTTTTTAAGGCGTGCTTTGCTTACCCAGGGCCATTTTTTTCCATTCCAAATGAAATTGGAGATTGCCTTTTCCATCTCGTCAAAGAATGGAATTGGTGTTTGTATTGGGATTGCATTGAACATGTAAATTGCCTTTGGTAGTGTTGTCATTTTCACAATATAGAGTCTTCCTATTCATGAGCAAGGTATATTCTTCCATTTCTTCAGGTCTCTTTTGTTTCTTGTAGTAATGATTTGTAATTTTCTTTGAATAGATCCTTTGTGCTTCTGGTTAGACTTATTCCCAAACTATTTAATCTTGTGATTACCTGTTGTTTGAACTACGAAACACATCTTTCGATTTCTTGATTGCTGTTTCAATGGACATAAGATAAAATCATTGACAACTTTAGTAATCCCTCCATCTATCAAGATGTTGCCTCTTGGTCCAGTTGTAAGAATTTTCATGTTCAAATGTAATACTTAAGGAGGCAATTATAATTTCATTAACCTCTATAATGAGACCTGCTTGAGTCAAGAGCCTGTAAATCTTCTTTCTGCTTTAGGATTCTTTGAAATTGAGGCCATATTAACACCTATCTTGGCTCCTTATCCTTAAGCCCCAAAGCTCAGCAATCAGCCTCTTAAAGAAGAAGCTCTTTGATTCTGCAGTTTTGCAGCAGCTGTGTAAGACAGGAAGAATTGACCTCGCTCTACCGCCATCATGAACTCCGCGAAGAACCCACGCTGTGAGATCATGACCTCCCGCCCAAGTATGGAGGAGTTTGAGGATTTCAACAAGCACATCGCCACCATGGAATCCCAAGGGGCACACCGAGCGAGCCTGGCCAAGGTCATTCCACCCAAGGAGTGGAGAGCCAGACAGTCCTACGACGACGTAGGGGACAAACGGGTCCCTGTTTGCAGAGGACACTGCCCACTGGAACCTGGCCAAGCTAGGGACGGTGCAGGACTTGCTGGAGCACGAGTGCGGGCTGCTCATCCAGGGCGTCAACACCCCCTACCTGTACTTCGGCATGTGGAAGAGCACGTTCGCCTGGCACACGGAGGACATGGACCTGTACAGCATCAACTACCTGCACCTGGGGGCGCCCAAGACGTGGTACGTGGTGCCCCCGGAGCACGGGCGCCGCCTGGAGCTGCTGGCCGACCAGCTCTTGGCTGACAGCCGGCGCGACTGCAAGGCCTTCCTGCGCCACAAGGAGGCGCTCATCTCGCCCGGCGTGCTCAGGCGCCATGGCGTCCCCGTGCAGCGCATCACCCAGGAGGCTGGCGAGTTCATGGTCACCTTCCCGTACGGCTACCACGCGGGCTTCAACCACGGCTTCAACTGCGCCGAGGCCATCAACTTCGCCAGCCCGCGCTGGGTGGACTACGGCAAAGTGGCGTCTCGCTGCAGCTGCGGCCAGCCCGCGGTCACCTTCCCCATGCCCTTCGTGCATCCTGCAGCCCGAGCGCTACGAGCTGTGGAAGCGGGGGCACGACCGGCCCAAGCTGGACCACGCGGCGCCCCCGGCGCCCAGCAGCCCGCGCCTCACGGCCTGGAGGGAGGCCTGCGCCTCCCGGGGCGCCGCGCGGGGGTCGTGGGGCCACTTCCCGCCCCGCCGCCTCTCTGACATCCCTGGGCCTCTGGCCTCTGCCAAGGCTCCCCATCCCTGCAGCAGGAGACCCTTCAGGGCCCGTGGCCTGGTAGGAAAGAATCACGCCTTGGCCATCACCACGCAGCCCAGAAACCTGCCCGGAATCGGCCACCTACTCCGGATCCACCCATCCGCTCCAAGCCTCATGCAGCACAAGTACCGCTCCCTCAGTGTCGCCCTCATCCTCATCCATCTCAAGAAAAAGAGGCCTCACACTACACCAAAGCCCATCGTCCTCCTGCTTGCAAACCGAGTGCTTTGCACACGTAAATTCTGTACCCTGGAGCCCGGGCCTCCGGATTCCTGCTCAAGCTGCTCCAGGGCGCTCTTGTGACTACTCTTCAACTCCTGAGGCCCCTGCTAGATCCTGAGAATCCACTGCACCCTGGCCTGTGACCAATGTCACCACCCCCACCACCCCCACCCATAGCATTCCAGCATATCCCCAGAGCTTTATTGTTCCCAGGGTTACTGCTGGCCTGAAAATAATGTCCAGACTTCTTGGAATTTCCTCCAAGTCATCGTCAGGGACCTCTTTCATGTCTCAGAGATCCTGCTCCCCAGCTGATTCTACATAGTGAACTGCACCCTGAGTCCTCCTCACACAATGTGTCAACCGCGGTGAATGCGCTCGAGTTCCACAGCGCAAGTCTATTGAAAATGCTGCCAGACACAGTGTGAATGTCCCCCTCTCCCTGTTGCCTCACCAATCAGTTGCCTAACTTCCCACCAGAGCCTTCAGTTTGAAGCTGGAGCTCCCAATCGTGGACAACCTGTGTCTTACCACAAGAGGCCCTTTCCCAGGCTAATGCATGCTTTCTCCAAGGTCATGAAAGTACCTCCTCACTTACCCTGATGGTAGGATGTGATATTTTCTCCTGGGAAATCTCAGGCCATTGCAAGGTCACTTATGTGGGCCTCTGCGACTGCCAACACCCTGCTTGCTTCTCAAGTCATGATCATGAAATCCCCTGCCCTAGGATGCCTCTCAATTTTGCTGGACAGTGTTTCTGACACACGGCCATCCTCAGGGTTAATGACTAGAACAGATCCAAAGGGTTTCCCTGGGGGAAGCCGACTTCCAGGTCTTCCTTCTGTGGCTCTTCTGGGTAGATTCAAACCTTGAAGTTGAGTGGAAACTGTGTGTGCCACCCAAGTGCCAATAGGCCTCTGTCCCCACAATCTTCTGGGCCACCACTGGATGATGTGGAACGTCTGAATGATGCTCTCATTCCTGAACCTTTCTGCCTGCCCATCAGTAGAATGTGCACAAGTGCAGCCCAGGACCTTCTCACAGCCCTGGAGCTCTTACTGCCCTGTGTCCACCCTACCCCACGCCCCAGCCATCCACCTCTTGTTCTGCCATACCTTGATCCAGGCTTCTCACTGCTCCTGTAGAAACTAGACCTCTAGGACCAGCTCACTCGGTGAACCAATTCGGGTATAAGGAGTATTTTGTAACGTTATCCATGCTTACCTTATCCAGTGCATTCTTTTTTTTTTTAGTAAAAGGCAAAAGATTTATTTGATCTGAAGAGAAACAAGAGCATTCTTGTGTTGTCTTTCTACATCATTCTTATTGTGTATCAGCAAATAAAATCCTTAAGGCATGTCTTTTTTTGCTGGCAAAAATGGACTGCTACTTGCAGAAAGCTGAAACAGGATCCATATCTCACATCATACAAAAAAAAAAACAACTCAAGGTGGATCCAAGACCTGGGAGTAAGCTTAAAACCATAAAGTTCAAAAGAGACAAACTGGGAATAAGTTTAGAAGGCTTAGCGTATGATGTAAAGAGACTGCCAAATACAGCCAGAAATGCACAATCTGAAGAGGATAAAGTTGATGAATGGGATTCTAAAGATTAAATCTCTGTTCTCATCAAAAACTTTTTCCAACAGGATGTAAAGAAGGCCTACCAACTGGGAACAAAGATTTTTGGCAATACCATTTTGGATAATCTCATAACAAAATTTACAGAATACTCTTGGGCTTCCAAAAGAAAAAGACTGATAACTCAGTTACAAAATGGGCAAAAAACAAAGAAAGACTTTTCACAGAGGAAGACATGCAGGTGACCAACAGATACATGAAGAAATGTTCCAAATCACTGGCAATAAGAGATGCAAATCAAAACCATAATGAGATACCATCTCACCTCAATAGCTGTGGCAAAGTTTAGTAGGGCAGCAAACAATAAATGTTGGAGAGGTAGGAACTCTCAAACACTGTTGTGATTGTAAAATGGTGCAACCACTTTGGGAGACAGTTTGGTGTTTCCTAAAAAAGTTGAACATAGAAACTCCATATGACCCAGATATTCCACTACTAGGAATTTCCACCCAAGGAAATTAGAACTGAGACACAAATGGAGATTTGTACACCAATGTTCATAACAGCGTTATTCACCATCAAAAGAACATGGAAACAGCACAAATGTCCAACTACATCCGAATGTACTGAGAAATTGTGGTATACTCACACAACTGAATACTAAGCAGCACTCAGGAGAAAGAATTTTGAGAAATACTACATATTTGAGAGATGCTAGAGAGCATTATGCCAAGTGAACTACCACAGTTTCATAAGCACAAATACTGCATAAGACTATTGTTGTAAAGATAGGGTAACTAGTAAAATGTGTGGGAATTCAAGGGGGTGAGGAGTAATTCAAGGAGGAGCGAGAATAGGTAAGGGTGAAACCACAGGGCTGCAGAGTTTGGTGGGTAAAGGGAGGGGGGAAGCAAATGGGAAGGATCTGAGCAAAAATATAGGATAATGATGGGCAAGGTCCAATAGTGATTAATTTTACAAAACATAATGCATGAGAATGAGTATTATGAAACACAATGTAAAAGAAGAACAGTGCGAGACAATGCATATAAGCTTTGTAAATCGATTAAAAACCCCCAAAAACCATGTCTTCAAAATTGTAATTTCAGCAAAGAGTTGTGAAACAATGACTCCTCAGTGATCCAGAGACTAGAAGAATTAGATCGTGTCCAGCTGCTACCAGTGACTGTCTCCAATTATTCCCACAGTGATAGTCACTGGGTCCAACCAATTTCCTTGATGACCATCCTCTCTTTCCCTGAGCCTCTAGATTTCCCAACATTATGGCTTTACCCTACAGGTTGCCTCTCCTTCTACTGTGCCCAAAGAAATTTCATCTTCCTTGCTTCAGAGCACCTTGGTTGCATTTCCTCCAAGACAGATTTCTTTGTTCTTTGTCCAGGCGACCAGGGAAGAGTCTTTTGCAGACTCATTGGCAATGCCACAGTTCAGATCCATTGCTTCCTCTTTGATCTTCTCTGCTCAGTCTCCAACTTCCCAATGCACATGAAGCCACTGAAAACATTGGTGGCTCTTAGCTTATTTGGATTTTGGCAATGAATGCTTATTAATAAGCATATTACCGTATGTCCCATGTTGAACAATTAAGTATCAAAGACGTGTTTGGGACCCAATTTGCTGTCAAGGACCTAACTCTTAAAAGTGTCAAAGAGTAGGGAACCTTGCCTTCTTGCCTAGTGGCAAGAAGCTACACTGCAATCCCAGAGATGTGTGGTTTGAATCCACCAGATGCTCTGCTGAAGGAGGGACAATCTCCTCTTGTACGAGTCAGATCTGATTTGACGGTGCATGCACAAAAAGCAATAATTTTTTTAAAAAAGTGCTAAAGAACAAAAATGCCGGTTGACAGGCTAAGGTGCCCTGACCCAAACCACGGCATTTTCAATTGTTTCGTAGGCAGAAGAGGAGCTCATGCCTCTCAATCATTATGGTTTTGTTCAAGGCTTCAGTGTCACTAAAAGTGCCTGGTGGGAAAAGAACTGTGTCTGGAAAGAAGAGCAGCCACTGGGGTGCTCCTCTGAGGCCAAGAGAATGGAATGTCTCCTTTGGGTTAGACCTATTTTCAAGAAGGGCCAGTCCTTAGAAAAAGCCACCCTGCTAGATGAACCAAGCAAGGGTCATTGAGAGAAAGGAAGCCCGTCAAGGAGATAGACTGACCCTCATGCTCATCCTCATCATTACCCCCACTATCATCCTAACTTTAACCTGAGGGAACAGGAACTCTATTCTAACTAATGCTAACCCTAGCCATAACTTTAACACTAACCATCACATTCACCCTCACTTTAACCCTCACACTCATGCTGACACTCGATTAAACTCTAACTCTGACCTTCACCCTAGCTGGTACCATTATTACCCTAATGCTAAGAATAACCGAGGTTTGTTGGATGAATGTTTTTGCTTATAGAAGGCAGCAGGTAAGACTCCTCCTATAAAATGCTAGGAGTCTCACCACTTGTAGTGGCTCACCTTAAAGTAATCCTTTCTACTCTATTGGTTGGCACAATTTCATTGACATCTGTCATGGCTGGGAAATGGTCCCAGTGGCCCTGAGGTCACAACTTGTGCTTTGTCAGTTGTCCTGTAGCCCTTATCTCCCTGGTATTAGGAGATACTAGATCATGTGAACCTTTTCAACCTGTAAATGGAACAGATTATCCAGGAGGCTGGGCTCTATGAGGAGAAATGTGGCATCGGGATTGGTGGAAGATCTATCAACAATCTGCATTATGCAGATGGCACAACCCTGCCTGCTGAAACTGAGGACCTGAAGCGCTTGCTGCCGAGGGTCAAGGACTGCAGCCTCCAATATGGATTGAGACTCAATGTAAAGAAGACAAAGATTCTCACCACTCACTGGACCAATTGGCAGCATCAGGATGGATGGTGAAGAGAGATTGTTCACAGCTTTAGTTTGCTTGGCTCCACGATCAACACTCTTGGCACCAGTATCCAGATAATTAAAAGACGTATGCCATGGGAAAGTCTGCTGTTAGGGACCTCTCCAAAGTACTGAAGAGCAATGGTGTCTCTCAGGAGACTAAGGTGTGTCTCATACAGGTCATGGTCTTTGCAATCATTTGTTATGCATCAGAGAGTTGGACAATGACTAAGGAGGATAGAAGAATTGATGATGCCTTTGAGCTGTGGTGTTGGAAAAGAGTATTGAATGTACCATGGACTGCAAGGAAAACAGATTCATCCTGGAAAGGGTTAAACCAGGTGGCTCCTTGAAGGCAAGGATTCTGAGGCTTCGTCTGACATACTTGGGACATGTTGTAAGGAGGTACCGGTCCTTGAAGAGGGACATCATGCTTGGTAGGTGGAGGGACAGTGCAGGAGGGGAAGGCCCTCTATGAGGTGGATTGATTCAGTGACTGGGGTAATTGGGATGGGTGTGTCAGAGACAGTGCAAATGGCACAGGACAGAGTTTAGGGCTGTTGTACATAGAGTCGCTATGAGTTGCAAGTGACTCAACAGCACATAACAACAGATCATGTGATCACTTGCATCCATCACTCAGTGGACAGGAACTTTCCTAGAGGTGTAGCCATCCCTTATATAAGCTTCAGACTTTAGGGCTAGGCTCACTGGCTTTTGCTCCACCTGGCTGGCTTTGGGTTGACCATCTGTCCTCCTATACTTGGGACTTGAATCACAAGGATCCAGATTTCTTGGGTGCTATGTCCTGGGACTAAGGAACTTGTCTTTCAATCAATCTAGGATTGCTCAGTCTCCTCTGAACCTAGTAGGAGTCAAGAGAAACCTGATCATAGAATATAGCTATGAAATCTATGCCTTCTTCCTGGACTCAGAAAACAAGCTGTTTAATCATGACCTTCCAGCCAAGCAAGGAAGAAATTTCATTGCTGCCATGGAATTCCATAGCACACACCGAGTAGGGCTAATTGAAATATTCAGCCCAAGAAGTGGAGACTTAGACAGATTGAGATGAAACCCTTATAGACTGTGGATTTGATGAACCTTTTTTTGTCTTTCTAGGGTCTAGAGTCCTGAAGACTCTCCTAATGGGTGAAGAAGGGGTCTGCCTTCTTAGGGGTGATGATAAAGCCCTTCTCCAAATGAGGGGAGGACTTGAAGTGGCTTGAGGAGCTAGAGGCCATGGTGAGGATGAATGCTGCTTGTTTGGTGGTTGTGTCTGGGCCTCACAGTCCCCTTAGTTTGAGGAAGACCCTTTCCTATGTTTAGATGATAATGTCTTGGTAACTGAGGCAGAGGATGGACAACTCTATGCTTTGGCCATGGAGACGGTGATATTAGGAGACAGAATGGGAGAAGCTGTTGTTCTCTCTAGTGGTTGAGGAGGCGGGTATCTCCTCTGTATGGAAGGAAAATATCTTCATGGGGAAAGTGAGCGTGGATGTGGAGGAGATGGAGTCTTCTGCCATGGTGATGGTGGTGCTATTTCCCTGAGGAAGAGAAGCAGGACAAGAGACAAGAGAATGCTGCCTTCTGGTTGGTGGTGGGGAAGGACTTATCCTAAGAGATTTCTTTCTGATGCTTCTGTGGTGATGGAGAGGCACTTTAGGAAGAAAAAGGTATCCATCATCTTTTTTTACCTTATTCTTCACAAGAGACCTCTTGGGTCACTCATCTTCTGAGAAGGAAGAATCAGAATCAGACGGACATTGCTGGTTCTGTCAATTGTATTAGTGTCTCTGTTGCACAGAATCTACTGCTTCCATTTTGCCCCCATTATCGTCTTCCAATTAAAATAACTCTTCTTTTATAGGTTTCAGTGCTGGTGAAGGGGACACTCTTATTTTTTTCTCTGTAGCTTTATGCTTTGTCCCTTTATCTGAAGTTTTTCCTGCAGACAAATATTACTTTTTCTGGTATGGATTTGACTACTGGGGTATTAGAGAATGACTTTTTAGGGATGGAGTTGCTGGAGGTGACTGTCAGATCTGTTATCTTGAAGGTCTTGCTGAATGCAGTAATCTATGAGTTTTTCAAGGAGAACTGAATCCTTTTGGGTGGCTTTGGATCCTTTTGGGTAGACTGGGAATGAGATGGGTATGAGGAGCTACTACTATCAGGCAAGGATGCAGTTATGAGTTCTGTGACAGGGAGATTGAGAATGACTATACTTTCTCCATTCCTGATAGAAGTTAGTCTTCCAGAAGGAGATCTGGATTTTCATTTTCTAGGGCTCCAAGATCTCTCCCTTTTTTCTTCAGCTATTTCCTTTTTCTTATCTTTCTTCATCTTGCTTTTTCATCTATGACAACTCTTCTTGTTCAATTTGTTTCTATTTTAGTCCTTTCCTTAATTTTAAAAATGAAAGGGTCCCAGCAATGTTTTATGGCACACTTAACAGCAGGGGCCACAGTGCTCCCACAAATTTTCTAGCAATTTTCCATTTAAAAACTCAGGCAATTTGGTTTGCATAATTTTGAATTTTGGATTCTTCGCTTCAAGCTAGTTGAATATAAACTCAACCAGAACATCATCTTCAAACCCAAGGATTTTCATTACTCATTTTGTTATTCAAGACTTTCAGCTTAGCTTTGAAGGAACTCAGTAAACAGCACATCCAACCTGATAATAGGAGATATTATGATGACTTACAGACAAAATTACATCTGGATTAGCTAAAGTGATTTAGATTAAGGGAATAAAAGTTGGTTCAGTCAAGCTCAAGCAGCTGTACACAGGGTGTTTTCCATGATCAATTTTAAGAAGAAGAGTATCAAGATTAAATAAGGGCATTTAATGCTGTATGATATTAGGTTTGACTTCACAGAACTTGATAGGAAGTGAGCAGAGTAGAGTCAAAGCAGATTTAAATATGGCAACTACAAGGAAACAAACATGTAAAAAGTTTCCTAGTACTACATCAGTGGTATTCTCCACTGATTTTGCAGTCATGTCTACTGTTGGGAAGAATGGAAACCTATTGCTACTACAGGTTTTAGTAGAGTCTGTGTTTCTTGGATTGAACAGCAAGTTTCCAGATATTTTGTGTACCAAAAAAAAAGAAAGGGAAAACTCTAAGTCATAGTTGAGAAAGTCAAGTGCAGGCATGTTTAATAAAACTTCTTTTTCTTTTATTTATATCTCCCTGATCTTCTGGTACAAGCTGAAAGGAATCTGATTTCATGGCTTATAAATGTTTGCCAACAAGAAGTTAGTATTACAATTTCTGCAAGAAGCTCAAAGTTGTAAAAACCTCCTGTAATCTTTTGTTAATACAAGAATAAAAAAAAACCCAAAAATTATCTGCTTTTAAGGTCAATAAAAATACCTCCACAGAAGTTATATGACCTAAATATGGGAAGGAAATCTGGAATAACTACAGCTTTTCTTTGGATTTTATGTCCTCCAGAGACTCAATGTTTTAGTAAAGCTATGCTGTTTTCAATACAATTCTGGCTGGAAGTAGAAATAACTATCAAATTATATATATTGTAGCAATTTAGAGTTTTTTACAAATAAGAAGAGCTTAAAATCTTCATGGAGGATTTGGGATAAATACATGCGAGAATCAATAAATCTCCTGGATAATATAGTCCAAATAAATTGTTGATTCTATCAAGTGCAGTCAGACAAGTATTATTTGTCAAGGAGAACAGGAATGAAAGAGACAATCACTACAATGATTTATAAATAAAATTTGTGTCATCCAGAGGAATATTAGAAAGGAATAAATGGGGCTTTAAGACAACAAGAAATCAATGAATTACGATGTGGTTAATGGTGAACATACTTTGAACAATCTCCAATCTCTATGCTTGAATTTTTAATAAAGCAAACAGGGGCATTACAAAGGTTGGTACAGTGGATGATCAAAACTTTAGAAAGTCTTGAATAAGAGGAGATTGTTCCTCTTAGACTTGTACTTTAAGTTGATATTGGCGAGTCTGGCAAGGACTTTAATGTATCTATACTCAGATCTTAATGGATCTGCTGATAAAACGTGTCACTTCAGAAGAAATGGTGCCCCACAGAGTTTCAGGAATTGATGAAAAAGCTCAGGAAGAGGCAGATTAGATGGAGCTAATCTCTATGAATGACCAAAGCCTGGAAGCAGCAAGTGGTTCCTTCCATTTAAATAAGTTCTGATTCAAGTTCTTAACAGAGTTTCAAGACTTAAGCCCATTTAATAGTATTTTTTACTTTTCTGTGAATTATAAATTCCATTTAGAGTTAGATAAAAGCTGAGTTTAACAAATTAACAGTGTAGCCAAAGCTAAATAAAAGAGAGTCCTAGACTTCAACAGGACCAAAGATACTGAAATAGACTAAACATGAGTCAAAGTCTGTTATTTGTTAGTAGCGTGCCTCTGACACTTTTGAGATTTTTAAATGTCCCACTAGGGTTTCCTGAAGAGAAGTTGGGTTAATAATGGACAATGTGGTTCCAGTAGTAACTAAAAATTTGGCAATGCTTTCCATTGATATACGTAATAGTATCTCTGTGTCACTATGGGGGAAAAACTATTGTATCCCTGGAGCTCTGGCATTACAAGGCTTCTACCTCAAGCTGAGGTTTTCCTTTTGGTTTTCAATTTATAATATTAATGGTTTTTCTGGCCAAGCCATTATATTAAGACATATGACATGTCCGAGCTACATGGGGTATGGCTAAAGATAAGGAATTTTGAAGCTCCTCATTCAGAACTTCAGATTTTTTTTCGTTGGGTGCTTCAAATTCCAGGGCCTTTTGGAGATCTTGATGAGAGGAAATGTGATATGCTTCTCTGAAGTATTAATTCTTATCTGAACTTATCACTTTCTAATTATAAAATATATTCCAAGTACATTTACAATGCTTTCATCTAAGTATTATTTTAATGCCTCAGTTGCTTCCTTGTCCCCTCTTATCCTAGAACAACAGATTGTTAAGTATGTAAATTACATCATGTCTCCTGCCATGTCTACACATTTCAATTTGAAAAAACAAAATTAAGACCTATAATATCATATACACCCTTAATATGACCTATAATATCATATATACTCTAGACTGATTGCCTCTCTTTCTCCATGCCCAAACACAAATAAGCTTCGTTTCCAGTCCTTGGGAGAACAAAAACCACTAATGTCCATGTTGTGTTAACTGTACCTGCTGTTTCCTCTTACTGTGCTCTGGAACTTCCTTTCATATCAGATTTCACAAAAGTCTTCTTCTCTATGAAACTTCCCTTACAATCTTTAAGCCTGCCCCTATCCACTCAAACTTGTTTTCTCATTCTATATTTCTGTCTTCTTGGCACATATCACAAATAATAATCTTGTTCATTTATTTAGACTTTTTATTGAGTGGAACAAATAAATTAACATGAATTACACAACTTTGAAAAGGCAGTGGGGAAAAAAAGAAAAGGCAGTGGAGACTTAGAATAGTTGGATGGTGGTATTATTTTTCATTTACTCCCTCATTCACCTCATTCTGCTTCCTAGGCCAGCACTAGGTCAGGTCCAATTAGCCATCCTCAAGGTGCAGATTCAAATCAAATTACCAAATCACCCATTCAGCCAGGCAGAATTCAACAACTATGCCACAAATTCACTAACCTCATATAATGTAACCAAGTAATAAAAACTAAGCTTTATGTCTTAAATGTTTTTAAAGAAAAAAGAAAGTACATAAAGAGTATTTATTTGTTGTCTTACTCTCAACAATTTCAGAAGTTAGATTTTAACTTTTTAGTTACTTTTAATATAAGTGTGAGCAAACACTAGTGATGACTTATATTAAGTCCATCAACAACTCAGTAAGGTCAGAAAGGTTTTCTGAGGCTCTATTGACACAACTGGTCAAGAGTCTAGCTCTGCAAGAAAAGCTGAAGGAGGAGGAAGAAAAGAGAGAGGGACACTGATGAAGAACTCAAGCCCAGAATGGAGTAGGGCCCAGAGGTATCAAGTTCCAGCCACTTCAACGATAACCTAGTTCTCAGTGACACTAGAGTCCACTGGTTGCACCTCAGCTGGTGACACACAAGTTACTAGTGTCCAAAGACAACCCAAGTTGGGAGGGTGAACATGGTATGGCAAACTTGATAAATATCATAGACTTGGCAGGGTCCAAAGGTATCATCTTAGAGGATCTGTCATGCACAAACTGTGTCCTGCAAAATTCAAAGCTCTAAGAAGTGCATGTCTTGGTAAGCCATCACAAAGAAGAGCAGTTGGGGACAAAAGATACCCTAGTGACTAGTGGAGTGGGACACTGCAGCACCCAGAAGCTTTCACAGGGTGCTGGTGTCCAGGACTCAAAGGTATAGGGCTGTTCACAAAAGGTTCATCCTCACACAGAGGTTGAGGCTCAGGACCAGGCACTGTGTGTACTGTGCTCATTGAGAGGCGCCTCTTGGCTGGAGCCTGGGTATTCTGCTCCTGAAACCCAAGTACCCTAGGACGACGGCCACGACCCCTTCTGCCAGGTAAGGCTTGGATATGTGGGGAAGAAGGACCCAGGTTCAGCTGCCGGGGGTACCAGCCAGGCTCCATGACGCTATGAGCAGTGGCAGTAGTGGTGGTGGCAGCAGTGGTGACTTCAGGTTGTGCAACTGCATCACAACCCTCAGGGGGACATGGGGGGTGCCCAGAAGGCACAAGGGAGAAGTGGCTGGGATTACCTCCGGTAACCAAAGGCCTAGAGGTGCGAGGAGCCCGGCGTGGTGGGCGGTGCCGTAAACCCAGAGCTGCTCGGTCAGGGGCCCGGGTCTCCCTCCAGGCCATCAGCTGTGGGCTGCTAGGCGCTGTGGGTTCTGTGTGGTCCACTGCAGGCCGGTCCTGCCCCCGCTTCCACAACTCGTAGCGCTCGGGCTGCAGGATGCGCACAAAAGCGTCCATGGAAAACGTGACCCTGGCCTCCCCACAGCTGCACTGAGATGCCACTTTGCCATAATCCACCCAGCGTGGGGTTGCAAAATTGATGGCCTCTGCACAGTTGAAGCCGTGGTTGAAGCCCGCGTGGTAGCCGTATGGGAAGGTGACCATGAACTCACCAGCCTCCTGGGTGATACGCTGGAAGGGGATGCCATTGTCTCTGAGGACCCCTGGTGAGATGAGAGCCACTTTGTGTCTCAAGAAGGCCTCACAGCCCCGCCTACTGCCGGGGAAGAGCTGGGTGGCCAGGCGTTCCAGGCGCCGGCCATGCTCTGGGGGCACCACATACCATGTCTTTGGTGCCCCAAAGTGCAAGTAGTTGATGCTGTACAGGTCCATGTCCTCCGTGTGCCAGGCAAATGTGGTCTTCCACATGCCGAAGTATAGGTAGGGGGTGTTGACACCTTCAATGACAACCCCACACTCCTGCTCAAGTAGATCCTGAACTGTTCTCAGGTTTCCCAGGTTCCAGTGTTCAGTGTTTTCATCAAATAAAGATCCACTGATGTCAGCACCATAAATTGGGGCATCATAGAGGCGGCTCTTCCAGTACTTTCGCTCCAAATCATCAAAATCCAGGTGTGGTGGAGTGCAGTATTTCTCACTGTTGGCCAAGTGGCGATATTCCCCCAGGGTCATAGCTTTCTTCTTTTTATGATATTAAGTAAAGACACCTGCCCGTCCAGAAGCGACCTGCTGCAGTGGGGCAGCAATGATTATGTCACCAATGTCATCGTAGGTCTGCCTAGCTCTCCACTCCTTGGGCGGAATGATCTTTGCCAAGCCTGCTCGGTGTGCACCTTGGGATTCCATGTAAGCAATGTATTTATCGAAATCATTAAACTCTTCTTTGGTTGGATGAAATATCATTATATTACAAGTTGGGTTCTGAGCACAGTTAGCCTTAGACTTCATAGTTTCAAGCTAATATGTAGTCACTTTTCTAGGAATGGTTTAGATAATTGAGTCCTGCTTAAAATTGCTACTAAGACAAAAACAAATGGGTTGATATCTTTGAAAGGCAGGAGGAATCAACCCAGAGGAGATTTTTAAGAAAATGAGGTGATAATGTTTCTTGGGTTTGCTGATTGACCAGGAGGACTCTGCTCTGGAGAGTAGTTCTTACACAGATATTGATGATGATGGCTGAGCCTGCACATCTATGATGTTCCTCAGCTGACAAATGGCTGTCTTCTTGAGGCTGCTGTTGACTCACCAAGATCTGGCTGGGTATCCCAGCTGCAGCAGAGTGGATCCCCAAGGTAGTGATTCAAACTTAACCTAAAATCAAGAATACAGAGAAGTTAAAAATTAAAGTCTAAAGCATTTTATGGAACTACAAATTAAATACCACATATTACACACA
Source organism: Elephantulus edwardii (assembly GCF_000299155.1). NCBI lineage: Eukaryota > Metazoa > Chordata > Mammalia > Macroscelidea > Macroscelididae > Elephantulus > Elephantulus edwardii. The sequence goes on from NW_006399806.1 coordinate 18,577,960, forward strand.
ATGAAACATTACTTACAACACACTCAACAGAATGGATATAACAATTTTTAAAGGACTGACAATATAAGTGATGGTAAATATGTGAAACAATAGAAATTCTTATATTCTACTAGAAAGAATAAGAATCACTACAATAACATTGGAAAAACATGTTATCCACTAAAATGAACTATGTTCCATGGTCCAACTGCTTCACACACCTAGGAAATGTGCACTGAATATCATGTCCAAGAAGGTTCATAAAAACATTGAAAATGAGCAGAGGAGGAGGAATCATTACCAAAAAAGAAAAGCATAACATGTCCTTAGTACCTGAGGTTCTGGCGTTGAGACTCTTACTCTCAATGGGAGATGGATGTCAAGACATAGGGTGATCAGTCTGTAGATGTTGAAAATAGATAAGAATCTTCCCCTAGAGATGAGAGAGAGAGAAGTCATCCCCCAGAGCTGGTGCCCTGAATGCAGACTTCTAGAGAAAGAGAATAAATTTATGTTTGTTAAAATGACCCACTTGTGGCATTTTATTTTAGCAGCAATGATGACCTAGACAGTATTCAAATCTAATCAATGGAATATTCCAGAAATAGGCATTTATTTTAATTGTAGAGGTGGTATTTCATATTTAAGAGGGGGAAATATATTATTCAAAAATTATGCTGGGATGACTTACTACTCACTTAAAAGGAAAAAAAAACCCATAATTTTTCTTCACTCTACCCCATATTATGTTCTAGGTAAATATTTAAAGTTAGAAAGAATGTAGAAGAGTGCTTGTATAGATTCAGGATGTGGAAAAAAATTTTAAATGAAGAATTTAATCTTTTGTAGTTTTACTTATTTTTTTAAAACAACAATTGAATAACAATTACAATTAAGTAAAAACATGAAAAAATATGGTAAAACTTTTAACAAGTGTCATTTGGTGTTCAATTTTCAAGTTTTCAATTTTCAAGTTCAAGTTTTCAATTTTTGCCACTTACTACTGCTTTCTTTTTCTTCTCAAATAAATACTCAAAAGGATAAAAATGCCTCAGAAATCCCATTATCTTCCAGGTCCATTGTTGTAACTAATGACAAATTTAAAAAATAAAAAATGTTAACAAGGAAAAAAACACCCAAGATTTTCTTCACATAAACCTAAAACTAATTAAAAAAAAATAACACTTTAAAATCTTATGACTGTGGTGGGAGGGGGTAGGGTGTTAATTATAGGGTTGCACAATTTGATGGGTGCGTGGGGTGAAGGATATGGGAAGGATCTTTTGTGAAAAACAATGTATTCAAACTTTGCAAATAAATCAGAATAATATATATATTAAAAACAAATAAACAACAACAAAAACCCCACTGGTTTTCAAAAAAGCAATTCTGCCCCACAGAGCACATCTGATAATGTCTGAAGATATTTCAGTTGGGATCTGGCAATGTTGCTAAAGATTCTACATGGCACAGGACAGCCCCTGCTTCGACCCTCCAATAAACAATTTTAGGGCACAAATATTTCACAGTGACAAGGTTAACAGACTCTGATTTAGAGAAAAAGTTATGTTCCCCACCTGTTTTACACAAAAACAAAAATCTACATACTTCTTCATCCTTTCTCAGCTCACAAAAGCCTCCAATTCTGCTCAATATTTTCTAATTTTATTAATATAAATTTCAAGAGGTCCCTTAATACTCAGGAGATGTATTGTTTTGGGCAAGTCTCCTATTAGAGATCTCTCCTCTCAAATAATGAAGAGCAACGATGTCAGTTTGAAGATTCAGGTATGCCTGATTCAGGCCATGTTCATTTCAATTACCTGCATGACTCAAAGAGCTGGACAAAAAAATAAAATTGATGCCTTTGCGTTGTAGTGCTGGAGTAGAGTACTGAATATTCCATGGACTGCCAAAAGAACAAACCTAGAAAGGGTGCAGTAAGGGTGTATTTTGGAGGCATCCTTTGGATGAAGCTTCGTCCTTTGGGCATGCAGCTAGGCAAGGCTATTTCTTGGAATGGGACATCATACTTGGAAAGATAGAGGGCCAGCAAAGGAGAGGAAGCCTTCCAATGAAATGGACTGACACTGTGACTTCAGCAATGGGCTCTAGTGTCTCAGATGATGAGATGGCAAAGTATAGGGCAGGTTCCAGGTTGGCTGTTCATAGGGTCACTGTAAGTCATACTTGACTCTACAGCATCTAACAACAATAATGCTTCTTAAAAGGAACCCTGGGTGATCTAATGGTTAAGAGACAAACAAAAACATGATGGTTTAAATTGGCTAAACATCTCCATAGAAGGAAGAACTGGCTCTCTGCTTTCATGAAGATTATAGTCAACAAAACTCCACCAGGCAAGTCTATCTACTCTCCCAGAGGATCACTAAGAGTTGAAAATCAGTTCATTGGCATCTAATTCTAAGAACAACAACAATCCTCTTGAAAACAAGTTGACTGGATCTCATGACAACCCATGTGTATCAGAATAAAAAAACATGGTCAATAGTGATTGTAAAGTTTTAATTTTTTGTTTTAATTTTAGTAGACTGACAAATAATTCTTTTGTGGCCATTCTGGGCAGACTCAAACTTCCAACCTTTTAATTAGCAGCCTATAACCTTAACTATTTGGACCACTTAGGGACTCAGCTAAATTCTTAGTTTTTCAACTCTCTAAAAATTCTGTTTTACCCTTCGCACTTGCTGTTTATGTACCATCTTGTTAGAACTGATTCATAAGCAGGTCTTCAGAGACTGTAAATCACATAGGAACTGAGCGCCCATCTTTCTCTAGTGAAAAGACTAGCAGCACAACTCCTTACCACTAGGGCACCAGAGCTCCACTTAAAATCCTTAAAATGGCCCACCATGACTTCATGATCCCAACCCCTTTGCTGCTAAACATTCTACACCTTTTCTCCAAACAACTCATTTTCCTCCAAATTCTAACCACATTTCTTGCTGTTTCTCAAAAAAGACAAGTAGGCTCCTGTCTTATGGCTTTTATCTATAAGCAACCCTCTTACCTCTTTCAAGTCTAATCTCTTCACCTTCTCAGTGAGGTCTACTCTGATAGTCCTATTTAACTTGCAGCCTCCCTTCTCTTCAAACTGCCTCCTTCATCCTGTTTTATTTTTACCCCCAACAGTATTTAATGGTACTTAATAGCTTCAAATATACTACAAAATTTATAATATGAGCTCTAGAAAGCAGGAATTTTTTTTTAATTATGTGTTCCAAGTACCTAAAATAGTAGGTGGAATAAGTTGTTATGTGCCATCTACTGGTCTCACCTCTACTGGTGAGTCAACTATGACTCACAACAACCTTATGATTGTGGTTCTGAACCTTGCCCTATCCTGAGCCAATCTCACAATCTCTGACATACTTGCCCCAATTGCCACAGGCACTGTGTCAGTCCTTCTCATCCTGAGTCTTCCTCTCCTGTGTTGTCTGTCCCTCCATCCTTCCAGGCATGATGACCTTCTAGGATTTGTCCTTCCTGCCGACATGCCCAAAGTATGTGAGAGGGAACTTCAAAATAATTACCTCCAATAAGCAAACTGGTTTTGCCCTGTTCAGGACAGACTTGTTTTAACTCTTGGCAGTCCATGTTCAGTTCAATACTCTTCCCTAGCACCACAACTCAAATGCATAGATTCCTCTTCTGTCATCCTTACTCACTACCCAGCTTTCAGAGGCATAGCAAGCAATTGAGAAGACCAAGGCCTGGATTAGACACATCTTAGTCGTTAGACGAACATTGTTGCTCTTTAGCACTCTGTAGTAGGTGTTTTATTTTATTTTAATTTTTTTTGATGAATTCATTTTTTGTACTCTACTGGTTATTTGCATTTTCTATTTTAAAATATTACTTGAGGTATTTTTCAATAATCATATAATAAAAAGGAAGTAATTATGTTAGTTGTTTATTTAAAGGCAGAATGCCTTTCTATGTTGCTAGCCTTTACTTTCAGTGTTAGACTACTCTATAAGCAAGGTAAGTATGAGTTTGTTTGCTGGTACTGACTTTCTAATATATTGTAGCAGAATGGGTTTAAAGTTTTTCACCATGCCAAAAATTCTGCTTGTAGTATAGTTGGCATTTGTCTCTCTCCCTATGCCACACAACCTTCCTAGAGTATCAAAGTCTCTTTTCACAATTATACTTTCTGAAAAGGACAGATTACTCAGTCAGCAAGGTAAGCAATGGCTTACTTGTACATATGTAGTAATCCATAGTGGTACATATGTAGTAATCCATAGTGAAGAATTTCACATACTTTTCTCAACATATAATATCTAGTAAAATCTACATGAAATCTATATGTCCACATCAGATTAAGTAAACTTAAGTAATTCCACGTCCCCTGTTGTTGTTAGATATTGATGAGCTGACTAGCCTCATAGTGACCCTGGGAACAACAGATCTGAACCTTCCTTTATCCATGCCATCCTCATGATCTCTTTCATGCTCAAGCCCACTGCTGTAGTCACCATGTCAGTCCTTCTAGTAGAGGTTCTTTCTCTCCTTCACTGACCCTCTACCTTTCCCATATTTTCCCAAGGACTGGCCTTCTAAAAACATTCACAAAGTTTGTGAAACAAAGGTTCCACCATACTTGCCCAGGTTACACTTCTTTCAGACCGATTTGTTTCTTCTTTTGAAGGTCCATGATATATTCAATACACTTTGCCAACACTACAATTTAAAACATTGCCACACACTTTTAAATTGACGACCGTGCTTAGAAACACATTTTTTGCCGTCATTTGCACCAACGTGTTAAAGGCATCAATTCTACCTCAGTCTTTCCCTATTGTCTGCTTTCAGAGGCATATGGAGCAACTGAAAATATCAGGGCACGCATCAGGCATACCTTGGTCTTTTATCTGACATCTTTGTTCTTTCAGCACTTTGGAGAGGTCTTTGACAGCAGATTTCTCCAAGGTGATGTGTCTTTTGATTTTATTGACTGCTGCTACTATAGATGTCAATTGTGGATCCAAATAAGTGAAATATGAAATTGTTGACAAGATCATTTTTTCATCTATTAGAATGCTACCTATTAAGTCTAGTGGTGAGGATTTTTGTTTTCTTGATACTGAAATGTAACCCATATTGAAGGCTGTGGTCTTTGATCCTCTGCACCCACTGCTTCAAAGTCCTCTTCACTTTCTACAAGCAAGGTTTTATCATCAGTATAACACAGGTTGTTGATGAGTTTTCTTCAACCCTGATGCTTCCCTTGCTTAGTGGATAATATGTCCCTATTTATATTCAACAAAAAGTATGTTTCCTGAGGTTGTAGACTTTGTCTTGTTTACCACCAAACTTACTTGGAAAGAAACTGTTCTGATGTAAAATACTATTGGTTACTCTATTTACTCTTAAACAAGCAAAAGAGAACAGAATAAACTTTCAAAGGCCTGATTTCTAACAAAGACCCTCTAAGGCATTTGACTGTGTGAACCACAACAAATTGTGGATAACTTTGAGAAGAATGGGAATCCCAGAACACTTGATTTGTGCCCATTAGAAATCTTTACTTGGGCCAGTGCTTCAGGGATGTGTCCTGTCTCCATACCTTTTCAATATACATGTAGAACAGACCATTTGGGAAGCTGGACTCTATGAAGAGGAATATGGCATCAGGACTGGAGGAAGACTCACCAGCCTCCTGTATTATTCCAATGACACAATCTTGCTTGCTGAATCTGAGGAAGATCTGAATTGTTTGCTAGAGAAATTCAAGGACTGTAGTCTTCAATATGGATTCAACATCAAAAAGACATTCTCACCACTGGGCCAACTGGCAGAACCAAACCAGATGGAGAAGAGATTAAGATTGTTAACAATTTCAGCTTGCTGGGTTCCACAATCAACACTCATGGCACTAGCAGTCAGGAAATCAAAAGGTGAATTGCATTAGGAAAATATGCTGTCAAGGACCTCTCCAGGGTGCTGGAGCAATAATATCAGTCTAGAGACTAAGGTGCACCTGATCTAGGCCAAGGCTTTCACAATTAATTTGCTATGCAACAGATAGCTGGACAATGACTAGGGATGACAAAAGGAGAATAAATAGATGCCTTTGAGTTGTATTGCTGGAGAACAGTACTGAAGATACTATGGACTGCCAAGAGAATAAACAGGTCTCTCTAGGAGGTAAAATCAAGTTGTTCCTTGGAGGCAAGGATTTTGAAGTTCTGTCTCACATACTTTGGGCATGTTGCCAGGAGGGACTATTTCTTGGAGAAGGACATCATGTTTGGAAAGATAGAGGGATAGTGAAGGAGGGGAAGACACAGCAACTGGGGAAATGGGGATAGGTGTGCTAGAGACAGTGAGACTAGCTTAGGATAGGGTAGAATACATACAATCACTATGAGTTGCAGGTGACTTGATAGCACATAACAACAATAAGGATTCAAAAAGATAATTTTTTTCCTCCCCTCAGGAAAATCCTAGAAACATGTACTCATGACCAGGACCAATTTGTCTAAAAAAAAATTTCTAATTTTATCAGTCCCACCCTAAGTCATGTCTCCTCCAATATTAACTAAATCCAATACAAAAGTTACTTTCAATGGACTTATTCTTCCCTGTTCTAGGAATTGGCTGCATTTTCCATTTTTTTCTGAATTTCTTCTTTGAGACTTAAATAAGAAAATATAGGAGGAAAAAGGGTTGTCAAGCCTCAAGTTTGGAATAGTATTTTAAAAGTAAAAAGAATGGCTTCCTCCACAGCGGAAGTTACTAAGATTATAGAAATTGCCAGAAAACATCACGTAATTGAATGAAATGGCTGAAAGACAAATGCAACCCTTGGGAGCAAAGATACTAGCAAAGGGATAAAATGGGGAGGGGATTCACTATTTCAGTATAAATTATCTCAACTTGCTTATTGGAGGAGACAAACATAACTACATAACTTCAATTGAGTGTGTGACATTAGAAGATAATTCTTAACCCATTGCCATTGAGTTGCTTTAGACTTACATGACCCTTAAGGGCAGAGCAGGCCAGCCCCTTTAGGCGTCCAAAGTTACATAAACATAAAACCTTACACAAGCAAACTACCATATCTTGGTCTAGATGTGGGTTCAAATGGTTAACCTTTCTATTAGCAGCCAGCTACCAATGCACCAACACTGCCCCTCTAAAGTCTGAACTGAACTGGAGACACCTTAGAAAATTGAGAAATTTTGAAAATTTCTGGTTCTGGATAATTTTCCTGGACATCTGCCAGAAACCATGGGCAGATTTAGGTGTTGCAAGACCTGCAATTTATACAAATTTAGGGGCCCCTTTATATGTAGAATGGTTTCTCTGGGAAAAATACCAGAATAGGAACAAACAGTACTAACATATGTTAAGTACAAAACACCTGCAAGGATCAGTTAGTCTAGCATAAAAGAATTTTCCCCATAAAAGCAGAAGCCAAAGGGATTAGATGGTCATATACTGTGCATCACTGTTAACATATATCAGATTAAAACTCATTATCCTCAAGTCCCTAGAAGCACCTGGTGGATCTAGACCAAAGAACCTTTAAGTTAGAGACACAACTCTCTACAGACTACACCACCAGAGTTCCTTGGTAAAATATAGAGTAGTATCTTTTATTTTACCCTCATATTTACAGTTTCATTGAGCAAAATATTTTTGGTTGAAGATAATTTTCCCTCAAAACTTTAGATAGCATTCCTGTGCCTTCCATTTCCTTTATATAAGCTTTTAGGATATATACTTTTATCCTTAAATTTTCTGAGCTCCCATTAGAAAGAGAAGTGGCATAGAAACCCCTATTCTTCGTTACTAGGAACATATTCTTGAATTATTCCTTTGACCATTTTCTTCACTCTATCAATACTGTGGGTTTGTTTGATTCCATTCTGACTCAATAGTGACTCCATGTGACAAAGATTAACAGCCGTATAGGTTTGCTGGGCAGTAAGTATACTTTAAGGCAGCAGATTTCTCCGATAGAGCCAACGGAGCGGAATGAATCACCAACTTCATTGTTAGTAGCTGAGTACTTACTATTGTTAAGCTGGACCCAGCTCACAGGGGACCCTCCATGGGTCTCTGAATCTGAAAATTGGAACAGGAGGCTATTGCTCATCTTTATCCCGCTGACCACTAAAATCCAATTAATTGGGTATTTTAATCTTTTTTCTAACTTGATCCTATTTTTTCTTTTGCTTTAAAATTAAAAAAAATGTATCTTGAAAGAGGCTGATTTTTTTATTATTATTTAAATTTATTATTAATTTCAGTAAAAACTTACAGAGACTTTGGATTTCCATTCATTCATTGTTGCACTTTTCTCCCCTCCCAACCCTCTTGGAAAAGTAAAAGGAAAATTCTTTCATTGTTTTACAAACCCTCCCCAAGGTCCACTCTACCATGTAGCCTTTGCTCTGGACTCCCGTCATGACAAAAATACCTAATCACATATCCCTTTTAGACAGTTTTCTCCCTCATCTGTTTCAATGCAGTATACATTATTGAACCCATCTTTCTCAGTCTCTCCCCAACCCCAAGGTCAGTCCTGTTTTACAAAGTGGCACCATGCAGTATTTGTCCTTTTGTGACTGAGATACTTCACTTTAAAAAAACCAAAAAGAGGCTGATTAGACATTATAATAAATTAATCCTATTAATCAATGGTAATTAATGTTAGAAACACAAAAATCTATGTATTATATGAAAAAAATCAATGATTTGTGACCCTTCACTTAAGAGAAAAGTATCCACTGATTTTAAAGCTCATTTTGTTTTATTTGTATAACCTTATGATGTTTTTTCCAAATTGCACTATTTTACATCTCTTTTCGGATATTAAATATACTTTGGGTTTTGGGTTTTTTCTGTCCCTCATACTGAACCTCTTTCCTTTAAGTTCCTTTTCCCTTTTGCTGGTTTCCATCTCTATCTATGTTGTTTACTTTCTTCAAATGTCTCATGTTCCCTTGCTCATTTCTAAACAGGGGCACATCTATTTGAGTGCTTGGGTGAGACTTGACAATACAGTTAGCTATTTTGTGGAACCAGAACCCACCAAACCCATTACTTTGAACCATATTCAAACACATAATGACACATAGGACAGAAAGGGTTTTCAAGGCTATAAATCTTTACTAAAGTAGGGCCACTTATTTCCCCCTGAGTGGCTGATGAGTTAAAAATGCTGACATTTCTGTTACTAAACACTTAATCACTACACCAAGAGGGCTCCTGCTCTTTTAAGACAATGGCTCTCAAACTTGAGTGAGCATCAGAAATGCCTGGAGGGCTGCCCCACCCAGAGCACTGAATGCAGTAGGGCTGGGAGTGGGGCCTGAGGATTTGCATTTCTAGCAAGGCCCCAGCTGTTCCAGAGAATCACCCCAGGGAAAACTTCTTTGTTGTGATCAGGGAAGCACCCAACAATTTTCTTGGAGAAACTCCAGCTATCTTAACCTGGTCAATTTTCACAAATACAAATAATTTAGTGTTCAGTTTGGGTGTGACAAATTTGGGTCAGAAAAGTGAGCTACAGGGTCTCACCATTCCCTATATTGTCCTGCATTTACCACTGTCATTGCTGTTGTTGTATTCTCTAAGTTGGAATTAACTCATAGCTGACTCTGGTGGATTTTGAGAGTAAATTGCAAGGGAGATTGCCCATCTTCCTCCCTTGAGGAAGGTACTGTGTACATTGGCAGCACAATTCCTACTGCTTCTGAAAACCCACTGGAGAGTCTGCTATAGATCAGTTCTGACTCAATGGCATTCAAAAACAAAAGCCACCAGGGCTTCCTATTATCTGTACAGGATCCTCAACTTGAGCTGGAGTCCTAGTTCAGGGTCCCCTTAGTTTCAATTCTGCAGAGAGTAAAACTTCAGTCTTTGATTATGAAAGGGAGTAAGAATCTAATACTACTTAATGTGCTATTATGGAAAAAGAATGTGAAAGCAAAATTTTACATTTATAAAAACTGCCTTCCAGGAAAGAAAAAGGAGTACATTCACAAATGAGGCCTGGGAACTATCTCACCTTAATTCCTCTGCACATCTGTTAAACTAATAGAATTTCTGTAATATGTAAATATACAGAAGATCTCTTCTGAGATTTGAGTGTAGTTAGAAGTCGCATTTCATGATGCACTAGTAGAGAAGATAAAACAAGGTGACCTAGTAGAAAGGAAAAACAGAATGATAAAGCTTTAAGTTAACACACTTCAAAAAGGCTATATGAAAGGAGTAATGACAGTGGAAGCAAGAATGGCATCCACTTCTTAACATGCCTTTGGAAACTCTATTAACTTTGAGAAACAATGATAATTATAGAGGTCTACAGGTCTTTTATTCATAGGAGTATTCAAAGGCAATCAACAACAACAATGGCCATGGAAGGAACTCTGGGAGCACAAACACTGACAGTTCAAACCCACATGGTAGCTCTGCCGGAAAAGCCCTGATGTTCTGATTCTATAAAAACTATCACCTAGAAAACCCCATTCTCTTGTCATATGGAGACCCATAAGTGAAAAATCAACTCAAAGTTCCTGTGGTTCAGCATCTGTAAGCAGGCTCTTTGTTCCTTGGAGATCTCCAGGTGTCATAGCCTTCCAGGAAAAGACTTTTTATGCAACTCTGTGGAATTGAGCTATGGTGGCAGTGGAATTAAGCACTAAGGTTTGATTCCACTTCCACCAACTGCTCAGGGCAATAAAGATGTGGCAGTCAGCTTCTGTAAAGATTACAGGCTTGGAAATACAATAGGATTGCTGTGTTAGGCTAAGTTCTCTAGAGAAGCAAAACTGGTGAAATGTGTATGTGTCTATGTTGTTCTGTGGCATCAAGTTGACTACAACTTACAGAGACCCTACGAACCCTGCTCTTCCCTGTGCCATCCTCATGAGCTCTGCTATATGTGAGCTCATTGTTACAGCAACTGAGTCATACCATCTAGTGAAGGGTCTTCTGCTCTTTTCTCCACCTTTCCAAGCATGATGTCCTTTTTCAATTACCGGCCCTTCCTAACAAGACGCCCAAAGTATGTGAGGGGAAGCTTCACCATCCTTGTCTCCAAGGAGCACTCTAGTTGCTCAATCAATTAATCAATCAACAAATATATACAGAGAGAAGCCACTGAATCAGGGTGAAATCTCTCAGGCGAGAGTGACAGGGAATGGCAAAGGAAACATTGACTAAGAAGATCAATCAAAACTGGTTTTGACAAAGACCGAGGCAATATAACAATAAAAATCAACCCTCAAGGAATGCGGCTCTATGACAATAAAAACAGGCCCAAGGAATGTGGCAAAACAACAGACTCAAGGAAAAGAAAAACAAGATGGCCGAAAGTCTCCATATGTCTATTAGAGGAAATGCACCATCAGCTGTTTAAAACCTTCTAACAAAGGATATATAAACCCTTTAGTAAGATAAAAATGGAGTCAGCCTGTTGTGACACGTTCCTAGTCTGTTACAAACGTCTAATAAACCTCAGTTTCTTTCTCTTGCTCTCACTTGGTACTGGTGTCTTTCTGTATTTCCAAGTCAGAACTTTCTAGTTCTTACTCCAGAGGCCCCTAGTCCTCTTTTGGAAATCATCCCCTTCACACACACGCATACACACGCACACCCCAGCTCTGGTGCCTCATGGTTGTGCCACAATCACAAAGCAACACTGTTCAAATTCACCCACTCTGTGGGAGGACAATCTTCTTCCTTGTGAAAGCCCCTGAAAACCCTCTGGATGGTCAGCTATGAGTCAGTTCCACACACAACACACACATACACACAGAAGGAGAGAGAGAGAGAATTTTCAAGAAAATGGCTTACATCAGGTAGAAGTTGTTAAGTCCCAAGTCAGCTGTAACTCCAAACACTTTTGTCTTTTGTAGCTGCAGGGGTTGAAGAACTCAAGATAGGCAGGTTAAGGGAGGGTGCCAGCTAAGAGGCTTCCAAGGCTGATGAATCCTAAGACTGACAGTCAGATGATGATGAACATTATTTTCTTAAATGCCTTTTCAGCTCCATTTTGGAGACACTAGGTGGTAAAAAATTTAGTTGTGAGGGGACCTTAAGCTGAAAGTCAAACAGGAGACTGTTTATCTCACATGCAGCTCAACTGTTGGATTAGAGAAGCTCCAAAGAGGCGTGGCCTTTGATTCAGCTGTGAAACTCCCTAGGGCTCTCCCATTGAAATATATCTGTTGTTGTTATTGTTATTGTTGAGGGCCTTATTTACATATAAAACAACAGATGTGATCAGAGAAGACCTCTTTTCCCCTGAGGCAATCAAGGAAAATCAAAGATCAAGCCCTGCATTCAGGAAAGGGTGGAATGTAAAGACTGAGAATGAAAGAAACTTTTGGTAAAGAATAAGGAAAGAGAGGAACAGTCTGAAATGTAATAGGATAAGGCGTCCTGCCAAAGCTCCAAAGAATTAGGGTCATCAGTGAGATACAAAAGTAAAAACTGCTTCCAGTTCAAAAACCTGTCTTGGAGTTGGTCCCAAATGACAGCGACTCTATGTATACTAGAAGAAAATATTACGTAGTCCTGCATCATCCTTACAATCGAGAATTTTTTTTTTTTGAGATACAATCCACACTAAAAACTATAGTCTTTGACCTTCCTCTGTAAATGCTTCAAGCCCTATGCACTTTGAGGAAGGAAAGTTCTATCAATTGTATATTGAAGCTGAGGCTAGGTTCTTGTTCATTCCAATATCCCAGATCATTTGCTCAGCACACACAATGAATATATATGAAGAAAGGATACAACCTTGACACTCACCTTCGTGATTTTTAAACCTTGCAGTATCCCCTGGTCTGGAAAGCAACTGTTCCTTGGCTGGGTTCCAGATAAGCACAATTAAGTGTTCTGGAATTTCTATTCTTTGAAATATTAACCATCATTTGTTCTGATCTAGCCCACTGAATACCTCTGCATAGCCAATAAAACAGGAAAAACATCTTTCTGGTATTCTCTGCTTTCAGTCAAGGTCCATCTGACATCAGCAGTGATATTTCTTACTCCATGCCCTCTTCTGTATCCAGCTTGAATTTCTGGAAGTTCCCTATGGATGAACTGTTTCAGTCATTTTTAACTCTCTTCAGCACAATTTTACTCACATATGAGACTAATGATATTGTTAAATAATTTCTACATTACATTGGATTATATTTTTGTAATGGGCACAAATGTGAATCTTTTTCCAGTTAGCTGGCAAGATAGCTGTCTTCTAAATTTCTTGATATAGACAAGTGCTTCCAGATTCTGTGTCTTGTCTGTTCAAACACCTCAGTTTCTGAAGCCTTGGGTTTTTTGTTGATGCCTTTAGTACAGTTTAGAATTTCCCCTTTGATGTTGCTGGTTTTTGGTCATATGCTACACCTGGGGATGATTATATATTGAACAACTCTTTTTTTCTGCAGTGACTGTGTATTTTCTCTATTTGTTATTGTTGTTTGGTGTCACTGAGCTGAACACAAGTCTTGGTGACTTTATGAACAAGAGATCTAAATTTCTTCCTATTCTGTATCATCCTCATGATTCCTGTCATGCTTAAAACTACTTTGACAGTCACTGGATTACTCTCTCTTATTTCAAGCCTTCCTCTCATTTTCTGATTCTTCTTTTTCCCCAGCATGATGTCTTTATTCAAGTACTGGCCCCTCCTGGCAATGAACCCAAACTTTGTAAGGCAAAGTTTCACCAAACTTGCTTCTAAGGAGCACTCTGGTTACTCTTCATCCAACACAAATTTATTTATTGAATTTTTTTTTTGTAGTCCATGGTATATTCTACATTCTTTTCCACCACCACAATTCAAAGACACTGAATCTTCTATGGACTTCCTTATCCACTGTCCAACCTTCAGATGCATTGAAGCAACTATAAAAATCATGACTTGTATCAGGCACACCTTAGTTTTTAAACTGATATCTTTTCTCTTTAGCACTTTAGTGAAATCTGTGACAATAGATTTCCCCCAGTATAACATGTCTTTTGATTTCTTGACTTCTACCTCCATACGTTTGACTGTGAATCCAAGTAAAATGAACTCGTTGACAACTACATTCTTTTTTCTATTTATCATGATGCAGCCTATTGATTTAGTACTGAGGATTTTCAGTTTTTCAATGCTGAGATTTAATTCATATTGACAGTCTCTGATCTTCTGTGGCACGTGCTTCTGTGGCACGTCTTCGTCACCTTCTACAACTAAGGTTCTATGTCATCTGCATAACTTAGGTTGTTGATAGGACTTCCTCCAATCCTGATGTAACATTCTCCTTCATATAGTCCAGTTTCTCCAATGATTTCCTCAGTATACAGACTGAACAGGTGTATGGAGAAAGGCTACAACTGTGACACACACCTTTCTTGATTTTAAATCAAGCTGTTTCCTTGTTCTTTTGGGAACAACTGCTTCTTGATCTAGGTAAAGGTTTTGCATGAGCACAATATGTATTCTGGGATTCCTATTAGTCCCAATGTTAGCCATAATATGTTATGATCCAGACTGTCAAATGACTGCATAATTAATAAAACATAAGTAAAAGTCTTTCTGGTATTCTCTGTTTTCAGTCAACATCCATCTGGCATCAGTAATGATATCTCTTGTTCCAAGGCCTCTTCTGAATCCAGTGTGAATTTCTGCAAATTCCCTATCAGTTCCTTTCTATATAATCTTCAGCAATCTTTTACTTGCATGTGATATTAGCCATATTGTTTGATAATTTCCCCACTCTGTTGGATCACCATTTTTTGGAGTGGGAATAAATGTGGATCTCTTTGATTTGGTTGGTCAGATAGCTGTCCTCCAGGTTGCATTGGTGTGTTGGACTATGTCAATTGGTATGCCATCAATTGCTGGAGTCCATCTCTACCAGTGATTATAGTTATCTTAGGCACTATCAACTGCAATGTCCCTTTCCTCAGAAAGCTGGTCAGTGATTGTCAGGAGACCTCAAGCTAGTCTATTCTGAAATGACCTACCATCCAACATCCACATGCCTCTCTCTGGGTGGCTTCTTGTATTCTTCTTACTTTCCCTACATAAGAACCACAGATGTAAAATGCTTTCCTCTCCTAAAACTGTGACCACTCAATCTCAGTATTTACAAGTGCCAAGATTATCTGTAAAATGTGACAATATAACTGTGCATTCTAACTTTTCCATCTTAATATATCTCCTATAATAATTTATTATAAATTACTTCTATTCTTTTAGGATATAGAATACTTCACTAAAGAATGACAAAAGGAAAATGGAAAAAATATAATAGGAGAGTAAACACCAAAACTTAAATACTGTAAGCAAGCTGAAGATATTTTCCCTGAGAAAATGAGTTGACTGTGAATATTACACAAATCCTAATTTCTTATTGAATATACAATTTAAATCAGCTTTCAGTTGAACACTTTATTATTAACTCTTTACTTCCTGTATTCCTAAAGGTTCTATAAAGAATTAGTATTGTGGGGGAGGGATGGGCGGGGAGAGAAGTGCAGCAATGAATGAATGGAAATCCAAAATCTCTGTAAATGCTCATATTAAAAAAAAAAGGTATTTGCAATGAATAAATCATTAAAAGTAAAAATTAAAAAGAAAAGAATTAGTATTGCATCCTTCGTTTTCAGTTACTGAGCATCAAAAGGAAATACTCTGATTTTAAACCAGGCTGCTCCTTGGAGGCAAGGATTCTGGGGCTTCGTCTGACATACTTTGGACATGTTGTAAGAAGAGACAGGTCTTTAGAGAGGGACATCATGCTGGGTAGAGTAGAAGGACAGCGCAGGAGGGGAAGACCCTCTATGAGGTGGATTGATTCAGTGACTGGGGTACTCGGGATGGGTGTGTCAGAGGCAATGAGATTGGCACAGGATAGAGCACGGTTTAGGGCTGTTGTACATAGGGTCGCTATGAGTGGCAAACGACTCGACGGCACATAACAACAACATGTGCTAATAAAAAAACTGCAGGGAATTTGTGAATACAATAACAGAGGGATCCTTAAATACTGCAGCTTTTTTTTGTATGGCTTCATATGATTGCTTCTATTGTGAGATTGCCTTAGTTTTTAATCTTAGCCATAATGAGCCACAAGTAATGTTAGACATGCTTCCTTTTTTATTCTTCTCCTTAGTATATATAGTTACAACAGAAGTTCTTCATCTGATGAAACTGGACAGATAGGCAAAGTCAGAACCTATCAGAATGATTAAAAACTAATACCTACTCTCAGAAGGGACCAGTCCTTGGAGGATATCATGCTTGGAAGGAAAGCACAGAAGAGGAAGCCCCTGGATGAGATGGATTGACACAGTAACTGGGGTAATGGGAGTAGGTATGTTGGAGACAGTGAGACTGACTCAGGATAGAGTTCAGAGCTATTATGTAGAGTTGGTATGAGTTGCAGTCAACTCAACAACATATAACAACAACTCTTAAACTTATTAGATTCTGGAAATTAGGAAGTCTTTGTCTCACATACTTTGGACATGTTCTTAGGAGAGACTATTTCTTGGAAAAGAATATCATGCTTGGAAAAGTGAGGTTCAGAAAAGGAGAGGAAGACCCTAAGTGACACTGATTGATACAGTGTCTGCAATAATGGTTTCAGGCAAGATAGCAATGGCTCTGGACAGGGCAAGATTCAGATCAAAGGCACTTAACAACAAAAACAGTGACATGCTCCATTTCCTTTTCAAAATTATACCTCCTAAACTTCCCTGTGTATGTATTTTTAAAAGCTTAGGAAACAGAAACTCAAAGTTGAATAAAGTTTTGTATGTGTGTGAGAGAAAAATTTGTATTTAGAATTAGCCAGCTGGACTCAGTTTAGATGATCCCTTCCTCTTTTTTTTTTCATCATCAAAAGCATCATAGTCAGGAGCAAGTCAAACAGAGGCCTTCTCAGGCCTAACCTTGGCCGCATCAGTGTCACAGAGCTTCTTTACAGCTTGTTTGGTATGGTGCTTGTTGGCCTTGACATCCACAATGAAAACAAGTGTGTTGTTAACTTCTATTTTCTTCATGGCTCACTCAGTGGTCAGGGGAAACTTGATGATGGCATAGTGGCCGAGCTTGTTTCTCCTGGGAGCGTTCTTCAGGGGTATTTGTCCTGCCTTTGGAGTCTCAGCATTTTAAGCTGCTGGAAGGTGGGTGACCTATGGATCTTCATATTTTTTGTGACTGTGGATGCCCTTCAGGACTTTCTTCTTGGCTTTGTTTTGGCTTCAGATTTGACAGGGGCAGGGGCCCCCTTCCTTGCTATCAGCACTATTTTTTAAAAAAGCCAAAGCTGAATAAATTTAATAGCCCCCTTTCATGTCAGATTGCTTGAAAAGTCAACATAAGGGCATTTTGGTCCTTCACGATACATTCTTGTTTCAAATGAATTACTCCTAATGAGGGCCTGTTGACAATGTGCCTCAGACATGAATTAAGCATTGTTTCCTGCCAAGGGTCAACACCTAAAATCTATGTTCAAAAAAATTTTCTACTCAAGTTAGAAAACTCTACTTTGAATACTTTTTTAAAATTTTTTTTATAAATTTTATTATTATTTGTGTGTACCGTCAAATTGGATCTGACTGGTACAGGGTAAAATTGCCCCTCGTTCTCCAGCAGAGAATCTGGTGGATTCAAACCGCATACCTCTGAGATTGAAGTGCAGCTCCTTGCCACTAGGCCACCAGAGCTCCCTTGAATATTATTTTTAAGAATGAGAAATTTATTCTCAGAGCTTCCTGTTACTATATGCAGAAAATGGGGCTCCCTTGTCTTCCAAAAGTTTAGTGAAGAAGGTAAAAATTGTCCATTATCTCATTAACTATAAGTAAAATTATAAATATCCTGAATTACTATTCTCAGAATTTTTGTAACATGTGTGTATGGGGGGAAAAATGTTAACATTTTGAGATCACATCAAAAACTACTATAAGGCCTTCACTTGCTGAAAATAAATTATAGCCATAGTATTTGATGGCAAAAGAAATTTTACTATTTCAAGTTTAACGTATTCTGATTATTAACTCTTTATTAAACAGTTTTTAATGTAACCCCTATTATTGAATAGTTACTTTTCCCAGCTTTTTGTAATTATTACCAATTATACTTAAATACGTATTTTCTACTTCATTATCTAGAACATATCTAGTAAAATATTTATTGAATTAATAAAAATATGCAAATCAGATATCTAGAAATGGCCAAAGACTTAAATAGTCAAAAGATTCTCAACACTGAAAAAGAGCCCTGGTGGCACAGTGGGTTATGTATTGGGCTGCTAATGGAAAGGTCAGTAGTTCAAACTCACCAGTCGTTCCATGGAAGACAGATTAGGCAGTCTGATCTTGTAGAAATTTATAGCCTCAAAAACCATATGGAGTCATTCCTACATGGTCACTATGAGTTTCAACCAACTCAGCAGTGGGTGGATGAACACAGTGCCAACGTTTTCCAGGAAGAATATATAATTTTACATTTTCAGCATTAAGAAACTTTCATTTAGGGAGGAAAAAAGGAATCTGTATCATTTTGGTGTTACAGATTGAATTGTATCCCCCAGGATTCTCCTTTTTGTGATCTAATGTAATTATCCTCTATCTTGTAATTTATTGTAATTTTCCTATGTTCTACAAAATTCTCACCTTCATAATGTCAAAGAAAGAGCCCTGGTGGTGTAGTACATGACATGACAGGCACATAACTGAGAGGCTGGTAGTCTGAATCCACTAGTCACTCTTTGGGAGAAGTAGGGGCAGCCTCCTCTCATAAAGATTTACAGCCTTGGAAACCCAATTAAAGATAGAGGGAGCAGGAATGTCATCACTTCTAAACAGCATACCTCCAGAAACCCTATGTACTCTGATAAATGTCAATAGTTGTAGAGGAGCTTCAGGCCTTTTGTTCATAGGGTCACTATGAGTCCTGCTTGACTCAAAGGCAATCAATAACAACAACATGACTGAACTAAAGACACTGTGGTGGCTTGGTGGTAAGAAGTTGCATTACTAACCTAATCGCACGACGTTCAAATCCACTAGCTGTTCTGCTGGAGAAAGATGAGCAATTCCCTCCTGTGGGAGTAACTGTTTCTGAAAACAAGATGGAGGGTCTGCTATTAGTCAGTTCTGATTGATAACAACAGGAGTCAGACCATTTAACCACTTTATGGCAGAGAGGGTTTTTCATAATGTTAATGAGGTTGGATTAGAGAGAGTTATGATAATGAGGTAGGACACATTTTACAGAGTTAGATTGTATCTTGAATCCATCTGTTTCCTAAAATAGAGTAAATAATGAAGTAAAGATAGAGGGACTTGACCATCACCAAGAAAGAAGACCTGGGAGCAAAGTACACTCTTGGGGCCCAGGGTCCCTAAGCTGGGAGCATTCTAGACCTAGGGGAATACTGATGCTAAGGAATATAGACATCTCCAAGGAACATCAGGTTCACAGATGTTCCCATGAGTTGGCTTATTTCCCTCTAGAAGAATTTTACTCATATAAACGCATTACTTATCCTGGATCTATGAATATTTACTTATTAAACCCTTGCTAGATATTCTTTCCAGTTCAAAATATCTTGAACCTCAATTATTTTTATTTACACTAAAGAAAACCTTTTGTCATATATCTCCAATCGTTTATGTTATTGAGCCAATCTGTTCTTTCATTTCTTTTTAGTTTAGACAGTTCTTTTTCCATCCAAGATAACATAAATATTATAGTTTTTCTTCTTTTTATATATAAACTACAACTTTAAGGTTTAGTTTAATTAGACCTTTCATTTTTATTTTTGGTTGTAAGAATTTTTTTTTTTTTAGTTTTTCTACTGTTTTGGATGTATTGGTGTGAAACGAGAATATTATTCTGATTCTGGTCATTTTCCTATGTTGCTCTCCATTCTCGCTCTCTGAAAGCTTATAGTGGTTTCTCTTCACAGTGGTGTTAAGTTTTATTTTTCATGAAGTTCAGATTTGTTAGTTTTGGAGTTGGAGAGATTTTACATCTTAGATGACTTCCTATGTTTCCTTCCCACTATACATTAACTCTCTTTTATTTATGCATTGACATTTAGGGATTAGATCTCTAATTATTATAATTTTATTCCTCTTAATTTTATATTCTTCCATCACTATGCTCCATCTTCTTTTTTTTTCCTTCTTAAGCTTTATTTTTTTAATAATTATAATTTTTTTAAATTTAGCTTATTTTTCATTTCAGTGAACATCTACAGAGATTTTGGAATTCCATTCATTCATTGTTGCACCCTTTTTAAAAATAATTTTAATGAGCATTTACAGAGATTTTGGATTTCCATTCATTCATTGCTGCACTTCTCTCCCCACCCAGCCAGCCCCCCCCCACCTCAGTTCACTCCTCTCTTTCAAAAGTAAAAGAAACACTCCCTCCTTGGTACACAATCCCCCCGTACCCCTCCCGCCGCCCCAAGTACATTCCACTATTCAACCTTAATTGTGAACTCTTGAGATATGCTCCATCTTCTGAAACAAAATTTCCACAGGTGAACTTCCAAAATTTGTTTTACTGCCCTTTTCATTTGCCCATTGTTGTGCACCGTCTGGTCAGAATAGACCCATACCTGACCCTCCAGTAGGTTTTTAGAGGCAGTTAATTGCATGGGAAAGACTGCTCATCCTTCTCCTTAAGAGCAGTGGTGGCCTTGAACAGTGTGGCTTTGGGATTGCAGCACAGCTTCCTGCCACCAGGCAACCATATTTCATTTCCAAAAGTTCATGAAAAGCATCAGAACCACTGCCACTGAGTCAGTTCTAACTCACAGCCCTGTATTAGGTTTCTAAGACTGCAAATCTTCACAGAAAACCACTATCTTTCTTCTGAGAAGTACTTTGAACTTCTGGCCTTTCAGTTAGCAACCCAATACCTTAGGCATGAAGCCATTCCCTTATTATCTCGTTCTTGCTGCATGGATATGTCTGTTTTATTTCTCCAAAAACACTAACGTATCAAGACTTTTTGCCTCCTCTCTCTCTCCTCTTCTATCCCTGGTAACTATCAAAGAACTTTTCCCTCTACATGCAAACCTTTCCTGAGCTTTTCATAATAATGAACTCGTATTTTGTACTTTTATGACTCACATCTTTAATTCAACAAGATGTCCTTCAGATTTATCCATATTATGCAGTGTTTCATGAATTCTTTAATGTTTCACCGTATTCTTTGTACCATAGGGTTTTTTTATCCATTCATCCACTGATGAGCACCTTAAATTGTTTATTTTTCTAAAGATTATAAATTAATTAGCATCCAAGTTTCTCAGCCATTTTTAACATGTCAATAAATATGAATTTTTAAAGGTAAAAGAAAAAAAGATTATAAATGATACCACAATGAATAGGAGGAGCATTGATGCCTTTGAGCTGTGGTGCTGGAGAAGAGTATTGAATGTACCATGGACTGCCAAGAAAACAACCAGATCTATCCTGGAGAGGGTTAAACCAGGCTACTCCTTCGAGGCAAGGATTCTGGGGCTTCATCTGACATACTCTGGACATGTCGTAAGGAGGGACAGGACCTTGGAGAGGGACATCATGCTTGGGAGGGTGGAGGGACGGCGCAAGAGGGGAAGGCCCTCTATGAGGTGGATTGATTCAGTGACTGGGATAACTGGGATGGGAGTGTTAGAGACAGTGCAATTTGCACAGGATAGAGCAGGGTTTAGGGCTGTTGTACATAGGGTCACTATGAGTCGCTAGCAACTCAATGGCACATAACAATAACAACAGCAAAAATGAACATGGGTGTTCATATATCTGTTCATGTACCACCTCCTATTTCTTTAGGATATATACCTAGTAATGATATTACTGGGTTAAATGATATTTCTATTTCCAACTTTTTTTATTGTATTATTTTTACATGTACCATCAAATCAGATCTGACTGGTACAGGAGATTGCCTCCTCCTTCTCCATCAGAGCATCTGGTGGATTTGAACCACGTACCTCTGGGATTGCAGTGCAGGGTCTTGCCACTAGGCCACCAGAGCTCCCTTATTTCCAATGTTTTTAAGGAAGTGACAAACTGTTTCCACAGTGTTCATACCAGCAGTCCTTTGCCAGCATTTGTTTTCTGTGTTATTGAATTTTGCTAAAATTGCTGGGGTGAGATGATACTTCTTGTTGTTCATACTTGCATCTCCATAATAAGTAATATTCTTCAATTTCCTCTTTTTTTAAGCTTTAGCTGTTGGAGCATATATTTGAATAATAGTCATACTAACAGGTTTTCCTTGTTTGGATATGCATAATATTTTATCACTTAAAACACTGTACTGCAGGATAGAACTTGAAATTATCTTTTTAACTAGGAATGTAAAACCATTCTGTTTTTCACTCTTGGCATAGTATAACATAGAGTTGTCTGCTTCAGAGAGGTCAAAGCCAGTCCATCTCTTATTAAATGACAAGAATGTTGATGTCCATGCATCCCCTTTTATTTTTCACAACTTCTACTTCTCCAACATTCATACTCCATACATTCCATGTTCCAACTATTGAAAGATGTTTGTAGCTGTTTCTCATTTTACTTCCAACTGTGGCTCTGCCTCTAATAGTATACACTATCCCTGTTCCTCTGTTGTTAGTGATAAGATGCTGTATTGCTATCTCAAAGGCATGCAGTTCAAATCCAACAGCTTCCCTGTGGAAGAAGGATGGGCAATCTCCTCCTGTGTGATTTACTGCCTCTGAAAACCCAGTGAAGGTCTATGATGGGTTGGTCTGACTCAACAACACATTGTTGTTGTTATTATGTGCCCTCGAGTCGTTTCCGACTCATAGCGACCCTATGCACAACAGCCCTAAACCCTGCTCTATCTTGCGCCAACTGCACCGCCTCTGACACACCCATCC
>NW_006399806.1:18602610-18611877 GCF_000299155.1 Elephantulus edwardii
CTTCTGACATCCACTTTGGTCTTTTCTTCCTCTTCTGTCTTTGTAATGACCGTTTACACTCTTCCTGAATGATATCTTTGACATCCTCCCACAACAACTATTTAAGAAGTGGATGGTCAATCTTGCTTCCAAGTCTGTCTTAATCTGGGTGCTCTACTATGAACAGAAGATTTTTACCAAATCATCCATTCCAAGACTGACCAAACATGCAATCAAGATGCCTTAATAATAATTAGTAACAGCAATCTCTGGTGGCCTAGTGGCAAGAGGCTGCACTGCAATCCCAGAGGTGCACAGTTCAAATCCACCAGATACTCTGCTGAAAAAGGAGGAACAATTTCCTCCTGCACCAGTCAGATCTGATTTGATGGTACACACACACAAACAAGAAAATAAAATAAAATTTAAAAAAAATTAGTAACTGGAATGCAAAAGTTGGGAACAATGAAGAAGGAATGGTAGTCAGAAAGCATGGATTTGTTAACAGAAATGATGCCAGAAATAGAGTGACCTAATTTGTACAATGATTCATTCATTGAAAATATCTTTAAAAGAAACTGACACAATTGGTGACTTTATACATGGGCCTCATCTGATGGACTAAATAGGAATCAGATTGACTGCATCTGTGGGAAGAATCGTTTGAGAAGCTCAGTATCAGCAGTCAAAACCAGGCCAGGTGTCGACTGTGGAACACAGTCAAATTACTCATGTGCAAGTTCAAATTAAGTCTGATGAAAATTAAAACAAGTTCAGGGGAACAAAAATATAATCTTGAGTCTATACCATAAGAATTTAAACATCATCTTAAGAATCAGTTTGAAGCACTGAACACCAATGATCAAAGATGTAAAGTGGGATGACATCAAAGATATCACCCATGAAGAGAGCAAAAGGTCATTACAAAGACAGAGGAGAAAGAAAACACTGAAATGGATGTCAGAAGAGACTCTGAAAATTGCACCAGGGCATAGAAAAACCAAAATGAAGAGAAAACATGCTGAAGTAAAAGAGCTGAACAGAAGATTTCAAAGGGCAATTTGAGAAGACAAAGCAAAGTGTTACTATGGAATATTCACAGAGCTGGAATTGGAGACTTTAAAAAGGGAAGAACTCACATGGTATTACTCAAGCTGAAAGAACTGGAAAACAAATCCAAGCCTCAAGTCGCAATAAGGAAAGATGCGATAGGCAAAATCTTGAATGATCCAGGATACATCAAAAGAAGATAGGGAAAATACACAGAATCACTATGAACTAGCCCACATGTATAGGGAAAAGCCAATGGTAATGAAGGAAGGTTAAGATTCACTTAAAGCATTGACAAAAAATAAGGCCCCTAAGAATCAACTGGATATCAGCTGACAAGTTTATGCTAAGAGCTGTTACCCTGGATGAGCTCAGAAGTCTATGTCAGGGAATTTGGAGGACAGCTGCCTAGCTGACTGACTGGAAGAGATTCATATATGACCCATTCCTTAAAAGGTGATCCAACAGAACACAGAAATTATTGAACAATATCATGAATATCACATGCAAGCAAAACACTGCTGAAAACAATTTAAAAACTGCTAGAACAGTACACAGAGATCTACCAAAAATTCAAGCTGGATTTGGAAGAAGCCATAGCACCAGGGATATCATTGTGCATGTCAGATGGATCCAGGATGAAAGCAAAGAATGCCAGAAAAATGTCTATGCAAAGGCATTTGACTGTGTGAATCAACCAATTATAATATTTTGGTTTGTCTTTCATCAAATATGTGGTGATCTTTAGTAGCTAGAACATGTAAGAGTGTAGCTGACACACAATTAGAATGGACGAGTAATTTTGATGATTATAGCTAGCCTACCACCCAGACAAATACTGGTCATATTCAACAGAGGAGAATCTTCTGCCTTAAGGTTATAGCCTGACTGCCCACTTACACCAAATGGGGGAAAAGAGGCCTGAAAGTTACAATATGCAGCTTGTAAAGTTCAAGTGATGATCATGTTTTCTCTCTCACCACCATGTTCCCAACTATTCATGGAAATTCCCCAGGATTATCTACTTCCCAAAATGAAGTCCAGTCCTCTACCAGGGTGAGACAGAACAGCATGCTCAGCTGCTTAGAGGAGGGGAGGCAATCTGGGACTATTTCTCAGATTGTCAAAAAATCCTTCTTACCCTCAATTTCACTGTCACTTCAAGAGGTACCCACTGCAGCGAAATTTTAAGTCTTTGGATCTGCAGGTATGATTGTGCTGCTGCTTAGATTTGCCCCTTGCAAGTTTCAGATTCTACCGTCTGTTGTTGCTGTTGTTATATGCCGTCGAGTCACTTGCAACCCATAGTGATCCTATGCCCAACTGCTCTGAACCCTGCTCTATCCTGAGCCAACTTTAATAGTCTCTGGCACACCTACTCCCATTAACCCAGTCACTGAGTCAATCCATCTCATCCAGGATTTTCCTCTCTTTTGCTATCCCTCTACCCTCTCGAGCATAGTGTCCATCTCCAAGGAATGGTCCTTCTTTGCAACATGCCCAAGGTATGTCAGACAGAGCTTCAAAGTCCTTGCCTCCAAGGAGCAGCCTAGTTTCACCCTCTCTAGGACAGACTTGTTTGTTCTTTTAGCAGTCCACTGTATATTCAATACTCTTCTCCAGCACAACTCAAAGGCATTAATTCTTCTTCTATCATTCTTAGTCATTGTCCAGCTCTCTGATGCATAGCATGCATAGCAAGTAATTGTGAAGACCATGGCCTGGATGAAGTGCACCTTAGTCTCCAGACTAACACTGTTGCTTTTCAGTACTATGGAGAGGTCCTTGACAGCATATTTTTCCAATGCAATCTGTCTTTTGATTTTCTGGCTACTGGTATCAAGAGTGTTGATTGTACAGCCAAGCAAGCTGACGCTGTTAACAACCTCAATCTCTCCACTATCATGATGCAGCCTATTGGTCCTGTGGTGAGAATCTTTGTTTTCTTGATGTTGAACTTCAATCCATATTGAAGGCTGCAATCCTTGACCTTCTGCAGCAAATGCCTCAGGCAAACAAGGTTCAGTTTCTACCTGTCCATCTGCTTTTTAAGTTTCAAAACTTTGCTATTATATTGTCTTCTCTTTTCTTAAAACATTCCTATTACTGTTATTTTAGGGAATTAAGGAGAGTACAGTAAATGGTTGTGTTTAAAGCATCATCTCTTTTGATTTTTCCCAACTGTCTGATTTTTACACAAACTCTTGGCAAAATTCTTCCAGCCACTTTCCCCTGACTGTACTATCAATTAACTTCTCTCTCCTTTCTCTTTTTAAAGTCATGACTCTTTGATTACAGACTAATTTAAGGCTCTTCTACTCTGGGAATCCTTCTCTAATAAACTTAGGCCTTTATGTCTTCCATACTCCAAAGCCTCATTTGCCTGGGTGGGTCACTGGTGGTATTTGGTAGATCAGCATAAACTACTGAAGTGAGAGTTCTATAGAATGAACTTTACTTGACAGCGAGCTTTCACCTCTCACAGGAACCATGCAAATCCATCCTTTCTGTAAATATTTCTTCCTTTTCTCTCCAAGATAGCTGCATGTCTTGGCCCCACATGGTTCAACATTTCCTTATTGATAAGGTGGAAGGAAAAAGAAAAGGTGATTGATTATTCCTTTTGTGACTACAGATACTGATATCTGTGTGGACTTCTTATTTAGGAACATTCAGTAAGAGTATGGACCATAAACAGAAAACAAATGGCAGGAAGGATCAGGCATGAACAATATAGATTACAATTGTGACCCTGGCTTGATTTTTAAGTTAATAATTTATCACATTATCATTTCCTATGACCTATAATAAAGCAAACAACAGTCTTTTCTATTCATTTTCCTCTACTACGGCAGTAACAACAGTATCTGGTAGCAGAGAGGCAGCAGCCAGAAGTCTTCGTGATCTTCATACCTCCAAAAGACAAAGTTGCTCTTTTTTAAGGCAACTTCCTACATATGCATTGAATTCTCAATACATTTAAAATTCCTTGGAAAGTGGCTAAGACTAATTCTTGCTGTCTCCAAAGATTCAGTAAGCTAATTACGTCATACTTTAAAAACAAACAAACAAAAATATCCCTCTCTATTGGTTTAAATTAACTAGAGGAGATTCTATCTAGACTATGCATCTGAACTTTGACCTATATGCTTCCTACACCTCATTCCCACTCCTCAAAAGGCAGTAACTCTTACTTACCTTAGTGGCTTTGTCTTGTTTTGCCTGTATTTCTAAATTGATGGGACACCAATTAACATGTTCCAACAAACACATGTAGCTCTAGATGTGCTGCTCATCAGTTTGTACCAGGAATTTTGGGAGAGATCCATTTTTGTCCCCTTTCCCAAAAAAGGTGATCCAACAGAATGTGAAAATTACTGAGCAGTTTCATTATCATCACATGTAAGCAAAATCTTGCTTAAGACCATCTCAAAATTACTAGACATTGACAGGTAACTGCCAGAAATTCAACTGGATTTAGAAGAGGTCATGGTATCAGGAATAAGGGATATCACTGTTGATGTCATCAGGATCTAAGAGGAAAGCAGAGCATATCAGAAGGGTGTTTGTTTTCCAGACTATGCAAAGGTATTTGTGTGGAACCAACAAACTATGGCTAACATTGAGAAGAATGGGAACTCTCAATCAAAACCTATACTTACTTAGACCAAGAGGCTGTTTAAACAAAGAAGGCAAATACTGCATGGTGTGTAATCAAGAAGGGTGTATGGCCGGGCTGTAACTTTTTCCATACCTTATGTAAATAGTACGTTGAACAAATAATTCAACAGGCTGGACTTGATGAAGAGCATGGCATCAGGAGATGGAAAAAATGGAAATTGGAGAAAGGGTCATCAACAACCTGTGTTATGCAGATGACACAAACTTGCTTGCCAAAAGCAAAGAGGACTTGAAATGCTCGCTGCCGATTAAAGACTACATCTCCATATCAAGAAAACAAAAATCCTCACTACTGGGCCAATAGGTAAGTAACATCATGATAAATTCAGAGAAGTTTGGTTAATAATGTCATCTTCCTTGGATCCATAATCAACACACTTGGCAACAACAATCAAGAAATCAAAAGATGTGTTGCGTTGGGAAAATCTCCTGTCAGGGACCTTTACAAAGTACTGAAGAACAGCTATTCCAGTTTGAAGA
Source organism: Elephantulus edwardii (assembly GCF_000299155.1). NCBI lineage: Eukaryota > Metazoa > Chordata > Mammalia > Macroscelidea > Macroscelididae > Elephantulus > Elephantulus edwardii. The sequence continues at coordinate 18,607,801 of NW_006399806.1, forward strand.
CGAAGGGGTATCTGATTCAAGCCACAGTCTTTTCAACTACTTCCTATGTATGTGAAACTTGGGACATTAAGGGTGACAGAAGAATCAATGCCTTTGAGCTGTAGTATTGGAGAAGAGTACTGAATATCCCATGGGGTGCCAAAAGAACAAACAACTACATCTTGGAGAAGGTGCACCCAGAGTGTTCCCTGGAGGGAAGAATGATGAAATGTCTATCTCACATACTTTGAGCATGTTGTTAGGTGAAACCAGTCCTTGGAAAAAGACATGATGCTTGGAAGGGTTGAGGGTGGGTGAAAGAGAGGAAGATCCTCAACCAGATGGATTGACACAGTGGCTGGAGCAATGAACTCGAGTAAATCAGGGAGGGTGAGGGTAGTGGTGGACAAGGCAGGGTTCGGATCTGTTGTTCACAAGGTCGTTATGAGTAGTGGTGAACTTTACAGCACCTAACAACTTTCACTATCAACTTGATGCAACATACCAGGATCATTAAAGTTGTATATCTTAACCAAACACACATACAGGGCATACTCTGTAAGGAGTTGTGCAAAGTCAGTGCCTGTGGTGGTTCAAATCCGCCACTGGCTCCATGGAGAAAGATGAGCAATTTCTTCCTGTGTAATTAATTTATAACCTCTAAAAACCTGCTGCCGGTCAGCTAAGAACCAGTTCCTAATTCACAGCAATGGGGGGGGGGGGGGCGGGCGGGAAGGCAGGGGATCAAAACCGACATAAAATTCTAATCTTCCTAGCTATTCAATTCTTCTGGTTAAATGAAGTCTGATTTCTTGCCATATAAAAATTATTTACAGCTGTATCATACAGTGTACCAAGACTGCTTTGCCTCTTACATACACATTTTTATCATGCTGTAGTTAATAAATGCCTCATTCTATCATTTGCTTGGTTTTACACATACTAATTTTATCTCCAAAGTCTTTTAAAATAAAGAAATGTATTCTTTTCAAAAAAAATTTCCAAAAATTCTTTTCCTGGTGTTTTTCACATGGTTTCTTGAAGACAGAATGATCATGCTCTAAGTCGTGGCATACCCTGTGGCCTGGGATCTCAATTCACCATCATCTTTCCCTAAGTTAGACCTCCTAGACCTCAAGTTGTCTTCCCAGGTCTGTTCCTTTGTTTTAATGGAGCACATTCGCCAAATGCCTCCTTGGAAAGCATAGAGAGAAGAAAGAAATCATGACACATGTACAGTAATGGACTTTATTAGGGAATAGTCATTAGCTCACTATCTCCAGTAGGACCAGAGAACAGGGCCTGGAGGCTGTTCATCCAAGAATACCCAAATTAGCCAACATCCAATCCAATATACAGATACTCCTATTCCTCCTTTGGTCAAAGGTACCAAAGACTCTAAGGCAAGGGTCATTATCAACTAGAATTTAGGCCACTAATTCCTCTGAAAGTTGTCTCTCCCATTTGCCTCCAGGAAAGATTCTGTTCAGATATCTACTTCTTGGACTTCTCCACTTGCAAGTCTTGCACAGAAGGGTCTGATTCCAAAGCCTATGTCCTCATTGCAAGAGATGCCAAACAAGTAAATTCTGGCTTCAATCCTGGTGAGGCAGAACCATAATGTGGAATCCCCCTTGCATAAAATGGGAATTGTAAAGCTGTAGGGTACAACTGTCTACCAGCATGTGAAAATAAATGTCTTTATTTTACTTTTATACTTTCCTCTCAGGTTTCTGAAGAACTGTTTCATTTAATTCTAACTTCTTGAAACTCAAAACAAGTCCAGTTTCTGATCTTTATTGTATGACTTGTGTTTGGAGGGTCCCCCCGATGGATACCTTGATATTAATTTGCTTCTCATTTTCTGAGATTTACTTAAAATTCCATTCTTAAGTTTTTGTCAACTAATGTGCTAGACTTTACAATGTAGAAACTCATGTTCTTCATTGCTATGAAATTTTCTTTTATTCTTTTTCTAATACAGTCTAGCCTTACTTCCCCTCCCCCTTTCTGGAATATAGTTAGTTGAATATTAAACATTTGGGTCGATCTCTAGTTTTCTTATCTTCGGTTTTCTATTTTTCCATCTCTCTTTTCACTTGCTCTATTTTCCAAAACTTCTCTGAATATTCTTTGTGATAGTTGATGTTTTTCATGGCTGAAGCTTTTCTCTTCTCTAAAAGTACCAACTACAGGAATTTAAAAAATGTTCACGTGCTCTCTACATTGTCTATTTCTTCTGAATTTACCTTTCAGGATGCTTTTGGTCTTGGTCTCTCATGTTTTCCTTTGTCTAGTGATTCTTAATTGAGTGTTTACTAGGTATGTTCTAAGAAGCTGTGTTTGCTATGCATGATTTGTGTTTCACTGTGCGCGCTCTGGTGAGGATACAGTCACTTCCTGTTGGGATGGTGTCAACTGCCTCAAAAGAGAAGAGTAAAATGACAATGATCTAAAGGTACACATCTACCTCTTTAAAATAATAGAATTACATTTGTGCATTTTTGTGAGAAATACTAAAAGGAGAGAAAACAGGCAGAATACATAACAAAACCGTGCATTACAACCAGTCAGAATTATCATCTTGACATTTTGTTATATTTACTTCAATTAATTTTTAAAAATAGCTTTATTGAGAGATAATTTGCATAACATAGCATTTATCAATATTAACCATACAGTTGAACGGCTTGGAGTATATTTACAGAGTTTTGTAACCATCACCACAATCTCGCTTAGAATATTCCAACACCTCCCCAAAAGCCTCACACTCACTTATAGTGACTTTCCACTCCCACTTCAGCCCCAGGCAGCCAACTCATCTGCTCCGTCTGCATAGATGTGCCTATTCATTTCGCGTGGATGTAATCATCCAATATATGATCTTTTGTGCCTAGTGTCTTTCATCCAGCATATTTTTGACATTCATTTATGTCGCTGCACATATCAGAACATTTATTTTTATGGCCAAATGATATTCCATTGAACGAATCTAGTATATTTTACTTGTCAGAAAATCAATTGAGAACAAGTGAGTTGTTTCCAGCTATTGGCTATGTGAATAATGCAGCTAAACTTTTGTGTACAAATCTATACGGGAACATGTCTGGATTCCTCTTGGGCAGATATCTAGAAGTGGAACGGATGAGTCATAATGTTCACTGCCATCAAACCTGATTCCCATTTTTAGCTTTCCTTGGTTATAAGTCTTTCTGGGAAGAGACTATCCAACTTTCTTCCTTAGAGAAACTGGTCAATTTGAACTGGAAACCTTTTGGTTAGGAGCTGGTAATAGTGCACACAACATCAACAGGGGTCCTTTTGGGGTCATATTTTTTAACATTCTGAAAATCTGCAAAAGTATTTTCCAAAGTGGCACCACAACTTATATTCCCATAATATATGAAAGTTGTACATTTTTTTAATAGGAAGCTCTGGTAGTTGAGTGGTAAGGAATTGTATTGCCAACCCAAAGGCAAGAAGTTAAAATTTAAGAGTTGTTCCTCAAGAGAAAGATGGGCATTCTCCTCCCATGCAATTTAAAGCCTCAGGAAATGTGCTGGAGTGTCAGCTATGAGTTCATTGTTACTTGACAGCAAACAGTATTTTTTTAATATATATTTTCTTCAACTTTCCTGCAGTCCTTCTTTTATCACAATCATATTTGTTATGTGCCATTGAGTCAGAACCAAGAGCTGACCTTCCAGTGGATTATCAGAGGCTGATTCTATTATTTTTGTTGTGAAGTCAGATCCTGATCCATAGCTGACACTCCAGGTGGTTTTAAGAGGCAAGAAATCACACATGAGATTACCCACCTTTCTACCTTGGAGTAGCTGGTGGACTTGAACCACATGTCTTTGGGTTGGCAGCATAGTTCTTTGCCACTAGGCCACCAAGGCTCCTTGAGATTTGATTCTAGGGGGTATGAGTTAGTATCTCATTTTGGTTTTGATTTGTAGTTCCGTAATGACTGTGGAACAGACCACCAACTACTCATACACAAATTCAAGCTGAAGCTGAGGAAAATTAAACCAAATCCAAGGCAACCAAAATATGACTTTGAGTCTATCCCACCTGAATTTCAGAACCATCTCA
>NW_006399806.1:18613822-18614722 GCF_000299155.1 Elephantulus edwardii
CAGTGCGATTGGCACAGGACAGAGCGGAGTTTAGGGCTGTTGTACATAGGATCGCTATGAGTGGCAAGCGACTCGACGGCACATAACAACAACAAACAACAAATGCATGAATGGTATAGTAGTTAAAATGCTTGACTGCTAAACTAAAGTTTAGTGGTTCAAATCCACCAGCTACTCCAAAGGAAGAAGATGAAGCAGTCTGCTCCTGAAAGATTTACAGCCTCAGATATCTTATGGAGTGATTCTTCCCTATACGGTAGTGAAGACAGTGACAAATGGTGCTAAAGGTCTTTTCATATGCTTACTACTCATTCATTCATTTTGTTCAGAGAAGTTTTTAGTCACATCTTTCATCTATTTTTAAATGTGCCTTATTGTTACTGAGACGTAGATGAATATATACTGAAAAAACTCACTGCTGCCAAGTGGGAATCAACTAATAGCTGACCCTCCTACAGACTTTGTTGGCTGAAAACTATAGCAGAAAACTGTATCTCTCCTAAGGAGTTGCTGGTGGGTTTGAACCACCAGAAGCACAATCTGTATGGAACCTGCTATGAAATATGCCACCAGAAAGAAGTGCATACAATACAATTAAAAGTTCCATATCAGATATATTATCTTAAAACATTTTTCGGCCTATGTATGGGTTGTCTATTCATTCTTGATTAAATATCTAGAAGTTTAAGTTTTTCATTTTAATGAAGTTTGGCTTACATTTTTTAAGGTCATTTACTTAGATTTCTTTCTATGGTCAAGAGTTTTATTGTTTTAGCTCTTATATTTAGGTCCATGACCTATGTGGAGTTAAAATTTTTATATAAGTATGACAGGGATCTAGATATTTAGATAACAGAGATGGCAAAGGAGGTTGAGTTTTCAAGCATGGAAATACAAAGG
>NW_006399806.1:18617662-18634054 GCF_000299155.1 Elephantulus edwardii
GAGTTTAGGGCTGTTGTACATAGGGTCGCTATGAGTCGCAGGCGACTCAACGGCACATAACAACAACAACATGACAGGGATCCAAATTCATTCCTTTGTATGTGGATATCCAGTTGTCCCAGGACTATCTGTTGAAAAACTGTTCTGTCATTGAGCTTTCTGGACATATTTCTTGAAGATATTGATAAAAAAGGAAGAGCTAATGGATGGACTCTCAATTCTATTCTACTGGCCAATATCTATATCTTTATAAGAGTACTAAGTCCTTGAGTGGGACAAATAATTAAGTACTCAACTAGCAGACAAAAGCCTGGTGTTTTGAACCCAGGAGAAGGTCCACTGGAAGACAGATCTAATGATCCACTTCCAAAAGGTCACTATGAAGCAGTTCTGCTCTGCACACGTGAGGTCTCAATGAATCAAAATCCACTTGTCTAAATTAATACAGAGTATCACTAGTGGCTTCATTATTGTGGCTTGGTGTATGTTTTGAACTTGGGGAGTATAACTCCTCTAACCTTGTTCTTTTTTTCAAGATCATTTTGGCTATTTTGAGTTCTTTATATTTCCAAACAATTTTAGGATCAACTTTTTATTTATTATCAAGATTATTTTCAATCTGTAGGTCAATTTGAGCAGTACTACCATCTTAAAATATCTTCTGTGAATATGGAAACTCTTTCCATTTATTTAGATTACCTATAATTAATATTTGTTATTCCTTATCTTAAATTTTTTAAACTACTGACTTGACATTTAACTTCATTTTCAGATTGTGCACTGCTAGCTAATGTGTGTATGTGTGTGTGTGTACATAGTTACATAAAAGTTCTGTTGGCCTACTGGTAAGAAACTGTGCTGCAATCCCAAAGGTTTGACTGCTCAGCTACTTAGGAAGAAGAATGGGCAATCTCCTCTCTTGCGATTCACTAGCTCTGAAGAGCCACTGGAGGATCAGCTATGGGTTGGTTTTAATTCAACTGCATACAACTCTCTATGTATGTGTGTGTGTATGTATGTATATATATATTGTTATGTGTCACTGAGTTGTCTGCAACTCATTGCAATCCTATTTACAACAACCCTAAACTCTGCTCTATCTGTGCCAATCTCACTGTCTCTGATACAACTACCCCTATTACCCCAGTCACTGAACCAATCCACCTCAAAGAGGGTCTTCTTCTCCTGTGCTATCCCTCCACCCTCCCAAGCATAATGTCTCCCAAGCAGTCCTCTGCAAGGACTGGTCCCTCCTTGCAACAAGTACAAAGTATGTCAGACGAAGCTTCAGATTCCTTGCCTCCAAGGAGCAGCCTGGTTTAACCCTCTAAGGATTAACCTGTTCATTTTCTTAGCAGTCCATAATATATTCAATACTCTTCTCCAATGGTACAGTTCAAAGGAATCATCCTATCTATCATCCTTCTATCATCCCTACTCGTTGTCCAGCTCTCTGACCCATAGCAAGTGATTGCAAAGACCATGGCCTGTATCGGGCACACCTTAGTCTCCAAAGTGACATCATTGCTCTCCAGTACTTTGGAGAGGTTTCTAACAGCTGACTTTCCCATTGCAATACATCTTTAAATTTCTTGGCTGCTGGTGCCAAGAGTGTTGACTGTGGAGACAAGCAAACTAAAGCTGTGAACAATCTCAATCTCTTCATCACCTATCATGATGCTGCCAATTGGTCCAGTGGTGAGAATCTCTTGTTTTCTTGATGTTGAGCTTCAATCCATATTGAAGGCTGCAGTCTTTCACCTTCGGCAGTAAGCGCTTCAAGTCTTCCTCAGTTTCAGCAAGCAGGGTGTGTCATCTGCATAATGCAGATTATCGATGAGTCTTCCTCCAACCCTGATGCCACATTTCTCCTCATACAGCCCAGCCTCCTGGATAATCTGTTCTGTTATTGATTGAAAAGGTTTAGAGATAAGACACATCCCTGCATACACCCTTCCCAATTTTGAATCATGCAGTTTCCTTGCTCTATTCTGATGACTGTCTCCTGGTCCAAGTATACATTAGCACGCTCAAGTGTTCTGGGATTTCCATTCTGCTCAGAATTAGCCACAGTTTGTTGTGATCCACAGTCAAATGCCTTTGCATTTCATAGTCAATGAAACACAGATAGACACTCCTCTGGTACTCCCTGCTTTCAGCCAAGATCCATCTAATATTAGCTACAATATCCCTAATACCACTACTATGACCCCTTCTAAACCCAGCAGGTACGTCTGATAGTTCTTTGCTGATGTGCTGTTCCAGTTGTTTTGGGGTAATCTTCAGCAGAATCTTGCTTGCATGTGATATTAATGATATTGTCTGATAATTTCTACATTCTCTCGAATCCCTTTCTTTGGGATGGGAAGAAATACAGATTTCTTCCAGTCAATTGGCCAAGTGGTTGTTCTCCAGATTTCATGACACAAATTGGTGAACACATCTAGGGCAGCATCTGTTAGTTGAAATATGTCAATTGGTATGCCATCCATTCCTGAGGCTTTATTTTTTGCCAATTCTTTCAAAGCAGCTTGAACTTCTTCCTTCATCAACATAGGCTCTTGCTCATATGTTGTTTCATGAAATTCTTCTGTGTCTGCCAATTCCTTTTGGTACAGTGACTCTATACTCTTTCCATCTTCTTTTAATACTTCCTGGATCAATTAATATTCTGCCCAAAGCATCCTTACGTATTGGAACTAGAGGTTTGAAATTGTTCTCCAGTTTCTTGAGCTTAAGAAATGCTGGACAAGTTTACATATATATACTTGTTGTTGTTGCTGTCATGTGCCATCAAGTTACAATTTACCCTCCAGCTAGTTTTCAGAGGCTGCAAACTGCATGAGGGGAGACTGTGCAATGTTTTCAATCACCTGCCTTTGGATTAGCAGCACAACTCCTTATCCACCTGTTGTTGGGTACTGTTGTGTCAAAATAGACCCATAGCTGGCCCTCTATTATCCTTCCCTTCCCCATAAGCAAATACTAGCATGATTTGATTAATTTTCTATTTGTGAACATTTTTTCACTTGTGTGGTGTGTTATTAAGAGTCTCAGATTCCCAAGCTGTTAGCTCCTCATAGCATAAACATAAAGAGGCCCCTCAAACCAAACCAGAAACCAAGTTGAAGTCTGAACCCAACGGGGAGGCACCTCAGGATAAAGGCTCCACATGCTTCTGTGAGAGCAAGCAGGGAGAACCCCAACAGCACAGCTCCCCCTGGAGACAGGCGGGCTTGCCAAGAGTTGAGATCAAGCCACCTGGTTTGGTTTTCTTTAGTATATATATAAAACACAATTAGCAATTCTTCTGTGTGTCTGTTATTTTTATTTTGCATAAAAGATTTCATGCTAAATATGCTAATCTTGCAAGTTTTTATTCGGCACTAATGGTTTTAAGATAGGCATATACATTTTTTCCTGTCATATTTTATTAATTCCCTTATTGTTGGGTATTTATTTCCAGCATTTTGTACTGGAAACAGTGCCACATTAAACAACCTTTTGCATATGTCTTTGTCTGAGGGATTTTTTTTCTAGATGATGTAGAAACTACATTTTACATTTTACTAACTAATGTCAAATTATTCTACAAAGTAGTTATCTTAATTGTTGTTGTTATGTGCCGTCGAGTCGCCTGCGACTCATAGCGACCCTATGTACAACAGCCCTAAACTCTGCTCTGTCCTGTGTCTCCGACACTCCCATCCCAATTATCCCAGTCACTGAATCAATTCACCTCATAGAGGGCCTTCCTCTCCTGCGCTGTCCCTCCACCCTCCCAAGCATGATGTCCCTCTCCAGGGACCGGTCACACTAATTAACAGTAAGGCAGCCCTGGTGGTCTAGTGGTAAGGAACTGTGGTGTGAACCCCAAGACACATGGTTCAAATCTGCCAGCTGCTCAGTGAGAGAAAAGAGGGAAAATCTCTCCCATGAAATTCACGGCTTGTGAAAACCTCCTGGAGGGTCAGCTATGAGTTGGGTCTGTTCACACTCAATGATATACAACAAAAACAATTAGAAGAGCAGGACTTCTGATATATTTGATAATGTTAACTTTTCAACTTTTGGAGATATGGTTGATAAAATAAAATTTCTTTTCTAATTTGTTTTACTTCTTTATTATATTACTTAGCCTTTTGTGGATTAAATTCTATGAATTCAAGTTGTTATTACTCATTTTCCACACAGCTTGCTTTTTTCTGGTGACTTATAAAAAGCTCTTCACATTAGGATAGTATGTCTATGTCTGTTTTGTGGTTGCAAATATCTTATCCCTGTATATATTTCCATTTAAATCTTTTCATGGTATATGCTGTTGAATATTGAAAAAAATTAATATCACACTTACCAATCATTCATTATGATTTGCTCCTTTATATCCTGTTTAAAAAAGCTATTGTTTTTGTTAAGTCACAAAGATTATATTTTCTTTTAATTATTTAAATGTTTTTTGTTTATAGTATTTATTTGTTTCACCCATTTAGAATGTGGTGCCAGTGTAGGGAAGCAAATATTTTTTTTCCTAAGTGGATATTTCACTGCCTGCAGCGCAGGAGAGGAAGACCCTCGATGAGATTAATTAATTCTGTGACTGGGGTAATGGGGACAGGTGTGTCAGAGACAATAAGATTGGCACAGGATAGAGCAAGGTTTAGGGCTGTTGTACATAGGGTTGCTATAAGTCAAAAGTGAGTTGATGGCACATAACAACAACTACTCTTGTATTTATTCATAGTTAAAAAGAAAATGTTAAGATCTATCCTGAATTACAATGTTGTGAGTGATAGGGTACTATCTATACACATACAAGGAAGACCTTTAAATATAACAGTTATTCAAAATACATGCAACAACAACTAAAGACAAAGAGGAGGAAGTTGAGGATTTCTACCAACTTCTTCTACAGTCCAAAATTGACCAAACATTCAATCAAGATGCATTAATAGTTATTGGTGACTGAAATAGGTGGAAAGAATGAGGAAGAAATGGTACTTACAGACTTGATGACAGAAATGAGACTGGAAATAGAACAATTGAATTTTGTGTGCCCAATGATTTATTCATAGCAAATATCTTTTTTAGAAAAATGCAAATAGATTATATATATCACAACAATCTGGAACAAGGGGTGGGGGAAACCTCTGCAAATAGTTAAACACAGTATGAATGTAGAATAATGTGAAACACAATGCATACAAAATTTGTAAGGAATCCAATAATAATAATTTTAAAAATAAGCCAACAATGCAAATAGTGACTTTACACATAAACTTCCCTGACAGACTGCAAAGCAATCAGAATGACTATATCTGCAGAAAGAATCACTGGAGAAGAGCATTGTCAGCAGGCAAAACCAGTTCAGGTGCTGACTGTGGAACAGATCATCAATTATTCATGTGCAAGTTCAAACTGAAGCTGAAGAAAATGAAAACGAGTCCAAAAGAAACAAAATATAACCTTGAGTCTATCTCAGTTGAATTTTTTTTCAGTTGAATTTAATAATCATCTTAATAACAGTTTTGAGACACTGAACACCAATGATCGAAGACCAGAGGCACTGTGGGAAGACATATACCATTATGTGAAGACAGCAAAAGGTGAAAGAGAAAGAAAAAACCAAAATGGATGTCAGAAAATTGCATTAAAGTGTTGAAAACCTGAAACAAAAAGAAGAGATGCTGAAGTGAAAGAGCTGACAGGTGATTTCAAAGGGTAGCTTGAGAAGACAAAGCAAAATATAACAAAATGTGCAGAGAACTGCAGCTAGAATAAGAAGGGAAGAACTGGTATGGCATTAATTTCTTGAGCTAACAGAACTTAAAAACAAATACAAGCCTTAAGTCACAACACTAAGAAATGCTATGGACAACATCTTGAACAAGGAAGCATGTGGGAGCAATGATTTTGTAAATTACTACTTAAATGGGAGGGACTGGAAAGCATTATGTTGAGTGAACTAATTCAGTCCCACAGGATAAATATTGTATAAAACCATTACTGTAAAATGAATATAAGGATCCAAGAGGAGTGGAGAGGTTGGAAGCGGTGGGATAAGTATATGCAGAGGGAGGGGTATTAATCATCAGGTTGTATAATTGATTGGGGGAGGTGAGGGAAATTGAAAGAATCTGTTCTTGAAAACAATGTATTCAAATTTTGTAAATAAACTTGTAGAATTTTTTTTTAAAGTGTAAAAAAAAGAATTTCAGGAAGACCCATCCATATGAAGGACCAATGGTAATGAAGGATATAGTTTAAGCTTCACTGAAGGAACTGGCAAAAAATAAGGCCAAAGGTATCAATGGAATACCAATTGAAATGTTTCAATGAACAGATACAGGCCTGGATATGCTCATCAGTCTATGCCAGAAAATTTCAAGGCCAGCTGTCTGGACAAACTAACTGGATGAGATCTATATTTGTTCCCATTCCCAAGAAAGGTGATTCAACAAAATATATAAATTATAAAACAGAATCACTAATATTATATGCAAGCACAGTATTGCTAAAGATCATCCCAAAATGGCTAGAACAAAACTAAAAGTTCAAGCTAGGTTTAGAAAAGGCTTTGGCACCAGGGATAGATTACATTGCTGATGTCAGATGGATCCTGGTTGAAAGCAGAGATACCAGCAGAATGTCCATTTCTGTTTTATTAACTATTCATTTAACTGTGTAAATAGTAACAACTTATGGCTAACATTGAGAAGAATGAGAATCTCAGAATATTTAATTGTGCTCATGAGAAATCTATACCTAGATCAAGAAGCTGTTGTTTGAAAGGAGCAAGGGAACACTGCATGGCTTAAAATCAGGAAGGTTATATGTCAGGTATATATCCTTCCTCCATACCTATTCATTCCAAAAAAGGATGACGGGACAGTGTATGGAAATTTTTGAACAGTATGAGTAATATCACACACAAGCAAAATCTTACTAAAGATTATCCAAAACTGGAACAGTACATCAACAGAGAACTACCAGAAGAACAAGCTGGATTTAGAAGACGTGTGACACTAGGGACATCACTGACAATGTCAAATGGATCTTGGCTGAAAGCAGATAGTGCTAGAGGAATGTCTGTGTTTTGCAGTCTATGCAAAAGCAATTGATTGTGTGGATCACAACAAATTGTGGCTAACCTTGAGAAGAATGGGAATCCCAGAATACTTGATTGTGCTCATGTGAAACCTATACTTGGACTAGGAAGTAACTGTCAAAACAGAGCAAGGAAATACTCCATGTTTCAAAATCAGGAAAGGAATGTGTCAGGGATGCATCCTGTCTCCATATGTTTTCAATCTATGTACAGAACAGAACATTCAGGAGGCTGGACTTAATGAGAAAAAATGCATCAGAATTGGAGAGGACACAATATTCTTTGCTGAAGCTGAAGAGGACCTGAAGGGTTTGTTGCAGAAGGTCAAGGACTGTAGTCTTCAATCTGAATTGAAGCTCAACATCAAGAAGACAGATTCTCACCATTAGGCCACTGGCAACACCATGATAGGTAAGAGAAGTGACTGAGGCTGTTAACAATTTCAGCTTGCTTGGCTCCACAATCAACACTTTTGCCATCAGCAGTCAGGAAATCAAAAGATGAATTGCATTAGATGAACAGCAGTGTCAGGGACCTCTCCAAAGTGCTAAAGAGCCATGATGTCAGTCTAGAGACTAAAATACATCTGATTCATGCTATGGTCTTTGCAATGACAGTGATCAAGAATGACAGAAGTAGAATCAATGTCTTTGAGTGTAGTGCTGAAGAAGAGTTATTAAACAGAACATGAACTGCCAAAAGAACAAACAGGTCAGTCCTGAAGAGGGTGAAACCCAGGCTGCTTCTTGGAGACAAAGATTTTGAAGCTCTGTGTCACATACTTTGGCCATATGGCTAGGAAGGACCAGTCCTTGGGGAAGGTCATCATGCTTGGAAGAGTGGAGGGACAGCATGAGAAGACGACCCTGGATAAGATGGATTGACACAGTGACTGTGGTAATGGGGGTAGGTTTGTCAGCAGCAGTGAGACTGGCTCAGGATAGGGTGGGGTTCAGAGCTAGTGTACAGTATAACGTCACTATGAGCTTCCGGCGACTTGATGGCACATAACAACATCCAACTTGTATGCTCAGCAAATAATTTGTGAAGTTGGACTCTGTGAAGAGGAATATGGCATAAGGATTAGAGGCCAGCTCATCAATAACCATTGTTATACAGACGTCACAACCTTGCTTGCTTGAAGTGAGGAGAAATTAAAACACCTACTACAGAATATCAAGAACTTATATAGCCTTCAGTATGGATTCCATTTCAATATCAGAAAAACAAAGGTCCTCACCACAGGAACAAGAGTTAACATCCTAATAGATGAAGAAAGGATTGAAGCTGTCAATTATTTCATCTGCTTGGATTAACAATCAAGATACCAACAGTCAGAAAATTAGGAGACATACTGCCCTGGGCAAGTCTGTTGTCAAGGACCTCTCCAAAATACTTAAGACCAATGCCAATATTGTCAGTTTGAAAACTAAGGTGTGCCTCATTCTGGCTGTGATCTTTTTAATCACCTGCTATGCTTCAGAGAGCTGGGCAACGATTAAGTATGATAGAAGAATTATTGATGCCTTTGAATTGTGATTTTGGAGAAGAGCACTGAATATCCATCCCACGGACTGCTAAAAGAACAAATGGATATTTCTTGGAGAAGGTGCAGCGAGAGTGCTCCTTGGGTGCAAAGACAGCAAAACTACGCCTCTCATACTTTGGATACGCAGCTGGATGAGGGTATTCCTTGGAAAGGGATATCATGCTTGGAAAGATGTTCAGCAAAGGAGAGGATGACTCTCACCGAAATGGGCTGACACAGTGATGACAACACTGGGATCAAGTGTGTCAGCGATGATGAGGATGGCACAGGACAGGGCAAGTTTCAGGTCTGTTGTTCATAGGGTCACTGAGAGTCATATTCAAGTCAAAGACACCTAACAATAACAACAACTGGTGGTATGGTCCTTAGTGAATTGTACTGCTAATCTAAAGTCTGAACATCTTCAGTTTGAATCTGCCAGTGACTCTTGAGGGAAAAAGATGGGTAGTGTCTCCCGACTTTGATAGTTGACCTCTGAAATCTGTAGCTACATGGATGGTGTCTATAAGTAGAACTGACTTACTGGCTTACATCATCTTCTCTAATGAGTTGGGATCCTCTTTCTATACCAAGTTCCAATACAAGCATCAATCTCCCCTTAACCCCTCCATTCTAGATCAACTACAATTTTGTCCATTTCTGGACATTCTCCATTCATTTCTGTGTCTTTCTTATAAAGGATGGAATAAAGGCTACCATACAGTTTTTTAAAGACTATAGTTTTATACTTAGTATTGATAGTTGGTAAGACACATGTTCGTATTCATGTTTTTCATAATTAAATTGGCTGGATTTATAGAGTTAAACTTCCATTATTAGTTTTAGACTAAATTTCCAAGTTCTAGAAAAATCTTCTTTGGATCTGAACTGGTGCATCGAAGTTAGAGAAAAATTTGGGTGAATGTAGTTCTTTCATTCACTAACTGGTACATTTCTCCATCATATATTTTTAACATTTTATATAAACTTTAAGAAGCTCTGGTGGATTAGTGTTAAAGAGTTGCACTTCTAACGCAAAGTCATGTGGTTTGAATCCACCAACTGTTCCACAGACTGAAGATGGATAATCGCATCCTGTGTGATTTACTGCCTCTGAAAACCCTCTGGAGGGTCAGCTATGACGTTACAACTCAACAGTACATGTTGCTGTTGTTATGTGTCGTTGAGTTGCCTGTGACTCATAGTGACCTTATGTACAACAGCCCTAAACTCCGCCCTATCCTGTGCCATTCTCACCATCTTTAACACACCTACCCCCATTACCCCAGTCACTGAATGGATCCATCTTATGGAGGGTCTTCCTCTCCTGAGCTTTCCCTCCACCCTCCCAAGCATGGAGTCCCTCTCAAAGGACTGGTCCCTCCTTGCAACACGTCCAAAGTATGTCAGACGAATCTTCAGAATCCTCGCCTCCAAGGAGCAGCCTGGCTTCACCCTCTCCAGGAAAAACCTGTTCATTTTCTTAGCAGTCTACGGTATATTCAACATTCTTCTCCAATACAAACAGCTCAAAGACATCAATTCTCCTAGTAACATATAAAACTTTAGTAGGGCTTCAGAATTATATTCACCAAGATAATATACCTATTTTTTCTTTAGGTATCTTGTTAGGAATTTTACAATAATTTTAGCTTCTTATGAATGGAAATGTTTCTTATCATTTTTTATTGATCTTTTATGTCCCTTTCTAATCTTATACCTCTTTTTTTCCTATTAGTTTTAGTAACTTATTCACCGATCCTTGGCTTAACCATGTAGATAAATATATTTTCTGAAGAAACACAAAATCTTTTTCTCATCTTTTCCAGTGCTCCTCTCTGTTAAATTTTATTTTTATTATTTTGGAGATGGGCAGGATGGAGGTCTTAAATAGATATGTTCACAAATAAAATGTTGAAGGTTAACTGCAAACATTTGCTTACTTCAGATCTTAACAGGACTAAGTCTAAATAGACTTCAATAGTAAGATCAATTGTTACCTAGTGTGAAATATTTTGGGGGATGAAGGGACATAAGGGTGACAGAAATAAACCCTGACCCTACTACCAATTCAACTGTTAAAAAGCAATGTTGTTGTTGTTATTGGGTTCCATCAAGTCCAGCACAACTCATAGTGACCCTATAAACAACAGATCTGAACCTTGTCCTATCCTGTGCCATCCTGCTATAGTCCCATGCCAATCCACCTGGGTGCAGGTCTTCCTCTTTCATACCATCCTTCCACTTTCCCAAGCATGATGTCCCTCTCCAAAACACAGCCTCTCCTAGCAACACGCTCAAAAGTATGTGAGACGAAGTTTTATTATCTTTACTTTCAAGGTGCATTCTGGCTGCACCTTCTCCAAGACATATTTATTTGTTCTTTTTGCAGGCCATGGGATATTAAGGACTCTTCTCCAACACTTCATTCATAGGCAACAATTCTTCTGTTATCCTTACTCACTATCCAGCCCTCAGCAGTATAGCACGTGATTGAAAAATACCATGGTCTGAATCAGGCACACCTTAGTGTTCAAACTGACAAGACGGCTCTTAAATATTTTGGAGTGGTCTCGGACAGCAGCCTTCCCAATTCAGTATGTCTCCTGATTACTGGTACCAACTGTATTGATAGATTCTAATAAGATGAAGTTGTTTTAACGCTTTCTCCATCTATCATGATGTTTCTGATTAGTCCAGTAGTGAGAATTTTCTTGAATTTGAGATGCAATCCATATTGAAGGCTGTATTCTTTGATCTTCTGCAGCAAGTACTTCAAGTCCTCCTTACTTTCAGCAAGCAAGGTAGTATCACCTACATAATGAAGGCTCTTGATGAGTCTTCCTCCAATCCTGATGCCACATTTTTCCTCATAGTCCAGTTTCTCGAATAATTTTCTCAGCACACAGACTGAATAGGTATAGATAAAGGATACAACTCTGATGCACATTTTTTTAAAATTTTAAACCATGTAGCACTCCCTTGCTTTGTTCCCACAACAGCCTTCTGGTCTAGGTGAAAGCATGAACATAATTAGACATGTTCTTGAATTCCCATTCTTCTCAATGTTAGCCATAACTTGTTATGATCCACATAGTCAAATGCCTTTGCCTGGTCAATAAAGCACAAACAGACATTCTTCCAATATAATTTGCTTTCAACCAGGATCCATCTGGATCATAACATCAGCAATGATACCCCTGGTGCCTCTTCTAAATCCAGCTTGAAATCTGGAAGTTCTCTCTATATATACTATCTACCCATTTTTTAATGATCTCCAGCAGTATTTTGCATGCATGTGATATTAAGGATGTTGTTTGATAATTTCCACATTCTGTTGGAATACTTTTCCAGGGAATGGGAACAAACCTGGGTCTCTCCCATTCAGTCCACCAGGCAACTGTCCTCCAAATGTCCTGGCACAGACTGGTGAGCATGGCCAGGGCAGTATCTGTTAGTTGGAACATGTCAATTGGCATCCTATTGATTCCTGGGGGCTTATTTTTTTGCCAATGCTTTCAGAGCAGCTTCAACTTCCTCCTGTATTACCGTTGGCTCTTGTTCATATGGTATTTCCTGAAATATGTCAGTGTGGCCAATTCTTTTTGGTACAGTGATTCGGTGTATTCCTTTCCATCTTCTTTTGATGATTCCTGGATCATTCAAGATTTTGGCCACAGGCACACAGAATACCTGTATAATGCAATTTAAAAACTGACCTAATAGGAAGAAGATAGAAGGAGTATACACAGTCACTGTGCCAGAAAGAATTGGCTGACACAGAAGAATTTAATGAAATAACATATGAGCAAGAGCCTGTGATGAAGAAGTTGCTCTGAAAGAATTGGCAAAGAACAAGGCTCCAGGAGTTGACAACACACCAACTGATATATTTAAACAAACAGATGCTGCCCTAGAAGTGCTCATTAAGTTGTGCCAAGAAATCTGGAGGACAGCCAGCTGGCCAACTGACTGGAAGAGATTGATATTTGTTCCCATTCCAAAGAAAGGTGACCTGACAGAGTGCAGAAATTATAAAACAATATCATTAATATCACATGCAAGCAAGATTCTGCTGTAAATTATCCAAAAACGACTGGAACAACAAGTCAACAGAGAACTGAGAGATGTGATGTGCAGACTGGATTTAGAAGAGGTCATGGTATTAGGGATACTACAGCTAAAGTTAGATGGAACTTGGCAGAAAGCAGAGATTATCTGAGGAATGCTATCTGTGCTTCATTGACTATGCAAAGGCTGTTGACTGTGTGGATCACAACAAGTTGTGGCTAACTCTGAGAAGAATGGGAATCTCAGAACATTTGGTTGTGCTTATGCAAAACCTATACATGGACCAAGAGGCAGTCATCAGAACAGAGCAAGGAGACACACTGCATGGTTCAATTTGGCACGGGGGTCTGCCAGGGATTTATTCTGTCTCCATACCTTTTCAATTTGTATGCAGAACAGATCACCCGGGACACTGGGCTGTAGGAGAGGAATGTGGCATCAGAATTGGAGGAAGATTCATCAACAACCTACGTAATGCAGATGACACGACCTGGCTTGCTGAAACTGAGGAGGAACTGAAGCTCTTGCTGCAGAAGGTCAAGGACTGCAGCTTGCAATATGGATTGAAGCTTAACATCAAGAAAACAAAGATTCTCACCATTGGGCCAATTGGCAGCATCAGTGTGGATGGTGAAGAGATTGAGATAGTTAACAGTTTTAGTTTGCTTGGCTCCAGAGTCAACTCTTGGTACCAGCAGCCAGAATATCAAGAGATGAATTGTACTGGAAAAGTCAGCTGTCAGGAACCTCTCAAGAGTACTGAAGAGTAACAATGTTAGGCTGAAGACAAAGGTGTGCCTAATCTGGGCTACAGTCTTTGCAATTGGGTGCTATGCATTGGAGAGCTAGAGAGTGACTAGGGATGATAGAAAGAGAATTGACGCCTTTGAGCTGTGGTGCTTGCTGGAGAAGAGTGTTGACTATACCATGGACTGCTAGGAGAACAAACAGGTTTGTTCTGGAGAGGGTGAAGCCAGGCTGCTCTGTGGAGTCAAAGATTCTAAAGCTTCATCTGACATACTTTGGGCATGTTGAAGGAGGGACCAGTCCTTGGAGAGGGACATCATGTTTGGGAGAGTGGAAGAACAGCACAGGAGAGGAAGACTCTCGATGAGCTGGATCAATTCAGTGATTGGGGTGGTGGGAGTAGGTGTGTTGGAGACATGAGGTTGGCACAGGACAGAACACAGGGTTTAGGGCTCTTGAACATAGGGTCCCTATGAGTTGCAAGTGACTAGACAGCACATAACAACAACAACAACAACAATAGGCATACGTATATACATAAAAATTATTATTTACACACACACACACAGAGTCAAGGGAGCTCTGGTTGCCTAGTGGTAAGAAGTTGTACTGCAAGAATCCGCCAGCTGCTCTTTGGCAGAAGGATGAACAATTTCCTCTCTTGTGATTTACTGCCCCTATAAACCTACTAGATGGTCAACTACAGGTTGACTCCAACTTGATGGTACTCAAAAATAAGTATACTCTCAAACAGCAGAAGAGAATTTTTTTTCAAACACCACAGAAACTTGGGAAAATTAACATTACTACAGTTATAAAACAACTCTGAACAAATGTCCAAGGGTCAAACCATGCAGAATATGTTCTCTGACCATGAAACAATAAAGTTGGAAATTATTAAAAAGATAGTTGTAAAGTTTCCAATTTCATGAAATTAGAAACATATATACATTCTTTTAGTCAGAAGGAAATACTTTGAACTACATTAAAATAATACTCAATTTAATGCTGTTGAGTTGGAGCACAGTCATAGCTCCAGTGGGTTTTGGAGGCTTTAATCACAGGGGAAGAGGCAATTGCTTATCTGTCTCTCATGGAATTTGAACTGGTCACCTTTAAGGTTAGCAGGGAAAATCCCCATGAATTATGCCACCAGGGCTCCTTAATTCAAGTAAAAAAAATTTCAAATCTTGTAGGATGCCAATAAATAACGAAAAGTAAAATTTACAGCCTTAAGTAAAGACAAGAGAATGAGAAAATTACATAAGCTAAAGACTCATCTCAGGAAGAGAACACAGAAAATGGATTACAAGAATAATAACAAAAACAACTAGCAAACTTATATGAAAGGATGAAAAAGTAAAAAATTATTAGTTTGTCATTTCTTATAAGACTAATAAAATCACCAAATCTCCTGTGAAAAAGTAAAAACAAAAACTGAAGACACAAATACCAAGGCTAACTAGGTCATTACTATGGCTGCTGCATGTGCTTAACAAAGGAAATGGAGGTAGCAGCACAATCTTAGGTAATGGATTTTAATATTTAAATGGAAACAATAATTTTTTAAAAGTCACATCAACAAAACTGACAAAAATAAATTGAAACTCGAATACAACCATAACTATTAAAGGAAACTAAACTTTAGCAAAAAGTCTTCACACAAAGAAAACTCCATGCTTATATGGCTAGAACAGTAAATTTTGGCAAATATGAAGCAGTCCAATATTAGCCAGATATTCCCAGAAGATAGAAAATGAAGTATTTCCTGACATAAAGCAATACACATTTTATTACACAATCTCTTAGCAGGAAAGGTATAGAAGTGGGCCAATCTCACTTATAAACACAGAAACAAAAACCTGAGATAAAATTTAAGCAAACTGATACATCTTGATTAAGCTGTGTTTATTGTTCTTGTTATGTGCCGTTGAGTCGCTTGCAACTCATAGCTCCCCAATGTACAACAGCCCTAAACTCTGCTCTGTCCTGTGCCAATCGCATCATCTCCGATACACCCATCCCAATTGCCCCAGTCACTGAATCAATCCACCTCATAGAGGGTCTTCCCCTCCAGTGCCATCCCTCCACCCTGATGTCCCTCTCCAAGGACCTGTCCCTCCTTACAACATGCCCAAAGTATGTTAGATGGAACTTCAGAATCCTTGCCTCCAAGGAGCCGCCCAGTTTGACCCTTTCCAGGATGAATCTGTTTGTTTTCCTAGTAGTCCATGTACCCTCAATACTCTTCTCCACCATCACAGCTCAAAGGCATCAATTTTCCTTTCATCCTTCTTAGTCATTGTCCAGCTCTCTGATGCATAACAAGTGATTGCAAAGACCATGGCCTGTATCAGACGCACTTTAGTCTCCAGAGAGACACTACTGCTCTTCAGTACTTTGGAGAGGTCCCTAACAGCAGACTTTCCCATCGCAATATGTCTTTTAATTTCCTGGCTAATGGTGCCGAGAGTGTTGACTGTGGAGCCAAGCAAACTAAAGCTGTGAATAATCTCAATTCACCATCCATCCTGACGCTGCCAATTGGCTCAGTGGTGAGAATCTTTGTCTTCTTGATATTGAGCCTCAATCCATATTGGAGGCTTTAGTCCTTGACCCTCTGCAGAAAGCGCTTCAAGTCCTCCTCACTTTCCGCAAGCAGGGTTGTGTCACCTGAATATCGCAGATTGTTGATAGATCTTCCACCAATCTTGACCCCATATTCCTCCTCATAGAGCCCAGCCTCCCGGATAATCTGTTCTGCATAAGATGGTATGAAGGGGAGCTCTGGTGGCTTTGTGGCAAAAAGCTGCAACTACAATCCCAGAGGTGCACGGTTCAAATCCACCAGATGCTCTGCCGGGGAAGGAGGGACAATCTCCTCCTGTACCCGTCAGATCTGATTTGACGGTACACTCACACAAAAATAATAAAATTAAAA
>NW_006399806.1:18634229-18651726 GCF_000299155.1 Elephantulus edwardii
TCAAACACCTTTGCATAGTCAATGAAACATAGATATACATTCCTCTGGTATTCCCTGCTTTCAGCCAAGATCCAATTAACATTAGCTACAACATCCCTAGTACCACGACCCCTTCTAAATCCAGCCTGGACTTCTGGCAGTTCTCTGCTGATGTGTTGTTCCAGTCGGTTTTGGATAATCTTCGGTAGAATCTTGCTTGCATGTGCAATTAATGAGATTGTTCTACAATTTCCACACTCTGTTGGGTCACCCTTCTTTGGGATGGGAACAAATATAGATCTCTTCCAGTCAGTTGGCCAAGTGGTTGTTTTCCAGATTTCTTGGCACAATTTGGTGAGCACATCCAGGGCAGCATCTGTTAGCTGAAATATGTCATTGGTATACCATCTATTCCTGAGGCTTTATTTTTTGCTATTTCCTTTAAAGCAGCTTGAACTTCTTCCTTCATCACCATAGACTCTTGCTCATATGTTGTTTCATGAAATTCTTCTGTGTCTGCCAATTCCTTTCGATACAGTATTCTAGGGAGAAAAGTTTCACCGAAACTTTAAAAAAATGTAGTAACTCTTGCTAAGAAGAGTGTTAAATGGACAGCTAGGAGAACAAACAGGTTTGTCCTGGAGAGGGTGAAGCCAGGCTGCTCCTTGGAGTCAAGGATTCTAAAGCTTCATCTGACACACTTTTGCAAGGAGGGACCAGTCCTTGGAGAGGGACATCATGTTTGGGAGGGTGGAGGGACAGTGCAAGAGAGGAAGACTCCCGATGAGATGGATCAATTTAGTGATTGGGGTAGTGCGAGTAGGTGTGTCAGAGACAATGAGGTTGGCACAAGATAGAGCAGGTTTTAGGGCTATTGTACATAAGGTCACTATGAGTCGCAAGTGACTCAATGGCACATAACAACAACAGATCATAAGAGGAACAATATGATCATTTTACTAGATGCATAAAAAGTGTTCAATAAATTTCACCATCCAATTAGCAAACAAAATATAGTAGAAAAATTTTAATCTAATTAAGTGCATCTACCCAAAATATTCAGCGAACATCATACCAAACAATGAAAAGTTAAGCTTTATCTTTCAGACACCATGCTTGGAAAGATAGAGGGTTGGTGAAAGAGAAGACCTTCAACCAGCTGGATTGACACAACGACTGCAATGGGCTAGATAGAGTGTGTGTCGGGATTGTGAGGGTAGCCCAGGACAGGACACAGTTCAGATCTGTTGTTCACAGGGTACACTATGAGTCATACTTGACTCCACAGCACCTAACAACAACAACAACCATGTTATTAAACATTCTCTTGGAGATTCCAACCAGCATAAGAAAGCACAGAAAACAGGGGAAATGTGAGGAAAAATATTAGAATGGAGTAAAGAAAACTGTCATTTTTGGCAGATGGTATGGCTATGGTATGGGGGAAAAATTCAAAAATTTATGAATAAACTAACTGAATTAACCAAGTTTAGAAAAATTTCTGAATTTGAAATAGCAACATATAAAATAACATTTCTATATATCAGCAACATACATTATTAAATAAAAAGGAAGATGCCGTTTATACTGTCATAGAAAACACAGATTAAGTCATGCAAACAGTTAACATGCTCTCTAACCAAAAGATTGGTGGTTTGGGCCCATGCAGAAAGAACTCAGAATAACCTGGAGATCTACTTGCAAAAATTAAAAAAAAAATCTCCTTTGAAATGCATCGGGAATGGGCTGACATGCATGAGAAAGTCATGAGTTGTAGTTAGATCTATGGAAACAGGTTTCATAAGGACAAAGCCTATAAAAGGTCCAAGATGCCAGAAATCTACCTCATGGTAATTTAAAAAGATTTAAATAAAGGGGAAAATATAACCTTTAGTGGTCTTGAAGGTTCACTACTATAGAAATAGCAATTCTCTAATTAATTTATAGATTCAGTGTTACAAGTAAAATCTTAAAAGTGTTGTACAATTTTTAAAATCAGTTTTGTACAATTTGACAGCCTGATTCTAAACTTTATATTGTAGTGCCACAAGCCAAGAATAGCAAAGACAAAGTCATTCTTCTTATAAAGATGATTAATGTAGGAAGGCTTGATCAACAGATTCCAAGACCTCTCTATCATCCAGGCACAAAAAGAAATACCTGCTCGAACTATGAATGATATTTGGGACTATTATGATCTCAAGGTAGGAAAAAAATGAAGCAAAAAAGAAAATATGAAGCAAAATGTAAAGAAATAAAAATGAAATTCGACTGCATTGAAGCAAGATTTTTGTATATTGAAATATTTTGTAAAATACCCAAAACAACTCAAAAGCTATAAAATAGGAAAGTATAATACCATACACATCAGCTGACAAAAATATATTAAGAACTCATAGAAATTGATAAGAAAAAGCATAGGCAATCCAATAGAAAGATAAAAAACAGAAGTGACAAAGAATTCAAGTGCCTAGTAAATAAGAAAAAGTAATTCATAATCAAGGAAATGCAAATGAATGATAAATCACTACATAGCCACCAAATAAACTCTGAACATCAGATGATACCAAAAGTAAGTCAGAACAAGAGCTCTCACTTGGCTTGTGGGATTAATATGCTCTCTCTAGGCTATCTTGCTGGTTGAGGGTCAGTGTGGAATGTTTGGTTGTTTTTTCTATTTAAGCCTCTAGTTTAGAGTCAACATGACCTTGTGAAGGGCCTTTGTACTTGTTGGCAATCAACAACTACAGCCTACCTATACACAAACACATGTACCTCTGCACATTTATAAAGATGTTCATAGCAGCAATATTTGTAATGTCCCCTACTGAAAGAATGGATTACAATATGTAATTTTACAAAATTAAAATATATAGGACTGTAGTAACATTTAAGTAAGTGGATGAAGCAAGTCACAAAAGAATACATACAAAGAGCTCTGATGGCCTAGAGGCAAGAAGCTGCACTGCAATCCCAGAGATTCGTGATTCGAATCCACCAGATGCTCTGCTGGAGAAGGAGGGGCAAGCTCCTCCTGTACCAGTCAGATCCGATTAGACGGTACACGAACAAAAAAATAAAAAATAAAAAATTAATATAGCATGACTCAAATTGTAAGAAGTTCAAAAATAGGCAAGACTAAACATTGTACATTTAAATAACTTTGAGATTTGATATATTACTAATATTTGAACATGCTGATGTATATTGAAAATAACAGGCATTCTCTTATTTTGCATAGAAATACGAATCTATACATATAAATACTACATTTGTGTAATTACTGTGCCTGCTTAATCTATCAGTCTGAGATTTTATTCAAATAATAATTCCACAGGTATTGTGGTTTTGTCAGCTTGTTTTATTTTTTTTTTTAAATTATAATGAAAGTTTACAGAGATTTTGGATTTCCATTCATTCATTGTTGTGCTTTTCTCCCTGCCCACCCCTTCCCCATGCTTTTTTCTATTATTTTTGCTTTGTATTTTTCCAGGCTACATGCTATTTGCGCACATGCTCATAATTGCAATGATTTTCCAATGGATTTTACTTTCTGAGGCAATGAAATGTCTCTCTTTGGACCTAGAAATACTACTCAAGTTAAACAGTGCTTTTTAATAACTAACATTGCTAACTAAAGATTTACCATTAGCCTGTTAAGTCTTTTTCCATCTTCTCATTTTCTTTATTTTAGTTGTTTGGTTTTAAGAGTTTGTTTTTAAGTTTCTTAGTAATACTCAACTAAGATAAGTCTAGTTATCTGCTTCCAAAAAGGTTATAGCCCTGAAAATCCTATGAACAAGCTGTGCTCTGCATACATAGGATCTCAGAAGTTAGAATGGACTTGGTAGCCACTAACCACCCACCATCTAATAGGAAAACCACTTGATTAGATTAGGTGCATGGAAGGTGGTTACATTATAATGCTATAGAGTAATCTAGCCTGAGCCATCAACAAATTTTTTTTTTTGTCTACCTTCCAACTCCAAATCCAGGAGTATATTTAAAATTGGGATCTTGATTTTTAGAAGAAAAAATAAATCATTATTTTTTTTACCTTTTCATTTGATAAAGCAGATTAAATAACTTGGTTTTTATATTTATACAAAGTCATATATTTATATTAAAATGAGCTCTTTTCAGGTTAAAACTTTAAAATAGTTGCTATTTGATATCTGAGGTGATGTGAAGTAATTATTTCTTATGGTTGAAAAGCATTTAATTTTTAAATATAATTTCAAACTTGCAGCCATTGGGATTTTCACTTATTTTCTCATTATAGAGCAAAGAGATATTTTTAAGCAAACTTGACATCTGTGTAACTAAGGGAGTTTACTACAGAATTGGATAAATTGATTTAATTAGAAGAGAGGATTTAAGTTGATTAGATTAGAATTTTGATGGGACACAGCGATTTCTGATTGAGTTTATAACTGATTGGATTAGAATTTGACAGTATTTATCAGGCTAATGATCATAGGATTTTTTCGTTTAGAGAGTCTCTCCTGACAGGGAAGCAGCATCTCTGTAAGCCATCTTATTTGAAATTGAGATTTCATACCTGCAGAAGGTAAGCTACCTTTTGTCTCATTTAAAATACAAAGCAGATTATAGCAGTAACTTTTTACATCATAATGTGACTTTTCCCTGTTAAAACACACTCATTCATTTATTTCTTTACTCTTGAAAAATGTTTACTAGGCATCTGTTGGTGTTAGAAACTGGTTAAGTTCTTGGTCTACATCACTGAGTAAAACAAATATCCTTGCTTTTATACAATTTATAAAAGGAAATAAATTACACAGGATCATAGGTAATACTATGTGGTATATAAAAAAGTGTAGCAGGTGTAAGGGCGTTACAGAGTATAAAGTGTTAGTGACAGACGGGGGGACAACTATAATTAAAAAGGGTTGGCCTCATTTGCACAAAGCCTTGAATGAGGCTGGGAAGAGGGTTCATGGAAGAAACAATGTAGTGCAACAAGCCTGTGCTAGAAGCTGCTGTGTAACTTCAAGCAACAAAAGGAAGACATACAGCACAGAGAGCCATCAACAGTCATGAGGTCAAATGGGATAGGGGAAAGGTTAGATTATGGTGAGACTTGCAGGTTGTTCAAGGTTCAATTTTGTGAAGTCTTCACATTAATCACTGAATTGGGAAGGTTACAGTTATATTTATTCAACACCTACTATAGGCCAAGGGAGTTCTGGTGGTCTAGCGGGTAGGAGTTGCACTGCCAACCCAAAAATAGGCAGTCTGAATCCACCAGCTGTTCTGATGGACAAAGTTGGGTGATCTTCTCCTGTGCTGTTTACAGCCTCTAAAAACCCACAGGAAGTGGTATGACTCCAGAACATATCACAACAATATGCTGAAGAATACATGATAAGATATCAAGTTGAACTAAGAAAAAAAGATCCCTATTCTCAGACAGTTCTTTTTGTTTAGTACAAGGCAGGGAGGTGGGTAGGGATTTTTTTTGTTGTTCACGGTTTTTTCTCAACTTCAGCTGATACATAAGCAGCCATCTCATTAATAATTGCATCTCATGCTACAGGAAGTTGGGCCCATCACTCTAAATACGCAATGTCAGATGATGAATAAATGAAATAACCACAACTATTTTGAGGGAGAGAGAAGATAGGATGCTAGTCATAAGCACTAAGGCTGGAAGGACTGGGATCCAGCCTTCTGTACAAGGGATGAGGTCTTGGTCACCTAGTCTCTAATACTACAAAGAAGGCCAAGTGCATGAGCATTGCTGGAGGTAGCGTCAGAGATCTACCTGAGTGGGGGCTCTGTGTGGGGGGGGCATGAGGAATTCTTGTGTGAGTGCTTCTATTTACCCAGGGATGGGATCATTAGTTCTCAAGAAAGCTGGTGAAAGAAGAGCAGAGGCGACATTTAGGAGGTTTGAACAAAGTAGGAAATGAACAGGTGGTTTGAGGAAAGTAGGAAATTAACAGAATTTACAGGCACAGTTAAGTGCTCAATTACATAATGTAGTAGTCAATTTAAAATAAGAATTCTTGAATAGTCAGTTGTGTGTGTGTGTGTGAATATATATATATATATTTAACCTAGAAGGTTCCGCTTATTATGTTGATAGTGAACTTATTTTTCAGTAAATATATTTTAGCTTCTTTTTCTTAACTCTTGTCAGTTGTCTGTATTTTATAGTCTCTTTTTCTCAATTATACTTTCAAACCATTTATGTAAAACATTTTTGCTTTGCTTTTCTTAGCAATTTAATTCAACTTTGTAGGCTGATCAATTGTATGCTTCTGCTGAAGGGTGTCTGATTACCAGGATGGTTATTTGATCATGATTGGTAATCAGAGGATTGGGTAATAAATAGGCTGGAGTTACATGGATTAGGAATGGATTATTGTGACTTAGAGTGGTTAAGGGTAATTGACATGTAAAGACCACAACTATTTTCTATAACCTTGTCATTGCTACTTCTTTATGCATCATTCATTCATTCATTCAACAAATACTTACTCAGCACCTATTATGTGCCAGGCACTGTTCTATATGCAGAGGATACACCAGGGAACAAGAGAGTTCCTGCTTTCCTGGAACTTATGTTCTAATACAGGAAGATAGACAATAATAAAATTTTTATTAATAATATTTTAGCTAACATTTAGCAAGTCTTGTTTATTGAAACAGTTCTAAGCACTTTACAAGCATTAACTCACTTACTCTTTATAGTAACATTCTGAGGTAGATACTAGAATTATTGACACAGAAGAGAAACATTAATTTGCCCAAGTATATAAGCTAAAAAAAGGCAGAGCAGAAATGTAGAGCCCGTCTGGCTGTAGAGCATTTTCTCTTAAAAGCTTCACTATTGCTGCTTCTCAGACAAGGGAACAGACAAAAAATGAAGAGAGTAAGTGCAAGTAGTGTTCGGTATTATGAGGAAAAAACCAACAACAACCATAGTGTTCAATACCATGAAAAAAATAACCACCACGAAACCAACCATGGTTATGTAATGATACTTGTGTTGTGGAGGTTAAGAGTGTTAGGAGAACTTCCCTGAGGTGATAGATGAGCTGAGATCTAACGGGATGGTAATGTTTGTATTCCGATATCAAGGCAGCAAAGAAAAGTGAGGGCAAAGATTCCAAAACAGAAAGAATCTTGTTTTGTAAAATACAGATGCCCACTAATCTGGGAGTAAAGTATAAGAGAACAACAAAGCGAAGTCAGGGAGAGTAGATAATTTGGAACTAGATCCTGCCGGGGCTTTAGGCTACCCAAAGAAATTGGATTTTCACTCTAAGTGCAGTGGACTTTTACACAGGGAAGAAATACTATCTAATTCATCATTTTAAAGATCACTTCACTGCAATCTGTGAAATTAAGTGCAGGACAAAAGTGAAAGGAGGGAGTTTAGGAGGCAATTGCAATCCAGGTTTCTTGGATTAGGATGGTGGATGAGGCTGTGATTGTGGCAGAATGATGGGCTAATTCAGGTGTATTTGAGAGGAGAACAGTCAAGACTTGCAGATAAATCGGATGTGAAAAAGTATAGGAAGGAATTTTAAAAACGATGGGATTTTTGAGTAGCTAGTATGGGCTAATATGCATTTGGAGAAAGATGATGATTATAGAAAGGCTTCAGGTCTTTTTGTTCATAGGGTCGCCAAGAGTCGTGTTAGACTCCACGGCAATAAACCACAACAACAGTATGAGTTCTGGTAGTTTAGTGGTATGGGGTTGTGCTGCTAACTCAAAGGTATACAGTTAAAAATCTACCAGCTGCTTCCTGAAAGAAAGATGGGCAATATCCTCCTTTGCTATTCACTGCCTCTGAAAGCTTGCTGGAGGGTCAGCTTTGGGTCAGTTCCAACTCCATCATGTATAGCAACAATAACAGTATGATAAAACCCAAACTTATTGTAAATTCATAACAAATCTACAGGGTGAAACAGAACTGCCACGTAGGGTTCTCAATGCTAAAATCCACCAACGCGGAATGCCGCGTCTTTGCTGCAAGAAAGCTGGTCGGCTCAACCAACGGACCATTCTTAGCAGCCAAGGGCTTCAATCCCCGTGCCAATAAGGCTCCTGCACGAGGCTGACAGTAGCCTCACTTACTGAGATGGGTCCACGTAGAGGAACTGTCTTAAGAAAAATCAAGTTTTTCATCTCGGACTTAAAACCAAACCCCACGCAAAGAAGATTCTTCTAACTCACAGGGACCCTACACGGCAGAGAACTGCTCTACATGGTTTCTATAACTCTTTAAGGAGCTGAGGGCCACATCTTTCTCCCAGCGGCGGGTGAAATCCCAACCTTTCCATTAGAGGCAAAGCGCATAACCACTGCGCCACCGGGATTTTTAGGCCTTAACACAGGGGGGAAATTTTTCTCTGACTTAATCTTCACTGAAAGGTTTTAAAGAAACCATTCATGGGGTGGGGGAGCCGTTTAAAGTTCAATTTTGTGAACTCTTTACCTTAAAAACATTTGCATTCGACAAATCCTTACTGAGCACCTACTATATGCCAAGAACTATGGGATGCGATAGTAAGGAAACCTAGACAAGCAAGGTCTCTGCTCTCAAGCTTTGTAGGGGCTTTTTCACACGAGACGGGGATGTGGGTAGTTTTAGCTGGTGTTCGTCGTCTGGGTAAAACTCACCTAACGCTTGAGTAGCCATCTTATTAATAACTGCATCTCGTGCTCCTGGCAGTTGGGCCCACCATTCTAAACGCTCAATGTCAGATAAAAAGGAATTAATCGCTAACATTTACATCTTCCCTCCCAGTAGAATGTAACAATTCTTTAAAAAAAAAAAATTAACAAGCAATACGAATACAACCTTCTCTTTGAAGTCTAATATTTTTGCAGGAATGGTACCTTTATAAAGATCGTGGTTGCCCCCGTACATATTTGTTCTTTCTTCATATCCAATTAAATGAAAATACTAGCTTTTCCCGTAGCCCAGGTCTCTAGGCTGGCGGAGCCTAGCTCCAGAGAAAGGAAGCAGGAGCCGTTGGATTTAAACAATTTGGTGTAATCCTGTTCCACGCTCCCTCCTGCTACCCCGGGAACGTGGTGTCGGCTACCCAGAGCTTTCCGTCCACGCAGTGCCGGAATGAAGGCGTCTGGGAGGGGGTCGGGGATGGAAAAGACGGAAGAGACATTAAGTAATTGGCTCGTGAAGGTATAAAACCATGTTTAGGGTCTGCTCCAAGGCACCGATTTCAAACGCCCGCCCCCTGGGCCAGCTGGGCCCCGCCCCTCGATGTCGTCACGCCGACTTCCACCTCGGCCTCCGCCAATTGGTCACCGCCTCCGCCCCTGAAGAACAGCCGCAGCGCTGGCATTTTGCTTCCGGGTCTTGGGCTCCGGCGCTGCGCGCAAAGGCTTCTGGGAGACTGTGAGCATAATGGAGTCTGTGTGATTGGTAGAGGCTGCTGCTTCAGATCTCGGCCAAAGTGAGTGGCTGGAGGGCAGCAACCGCTGTTCCTCATCGGAAGTGGGGACAGGAACGGGCAGCAGGGTGACATCAGCATGTGGCCGTAGGGGTCTTCGGGTGTTGGGAGGCTGTTAGCTTGCTGCTGGGCCGGTCAAGGAGAGCTCGGCGACAAGGGGACAGTACATACCCTGTCGTGAGCAAAATTGTCACCACGTTGGGCGTGAGTGAGCCATCAGCGATTCTCTGAACCCAGGAGTCCCGAGTAATTATAAATAAAAGGGGGTGGGCGTGCTTTTGGGGGAAGTAGGGATGCCTCCAGCAGCAAAAAAAACTCCGTTTTCTATCTACAGAAGCGTGACTTTTTTCTTTAAAAAAGAAACCAAATAGGACAAGTGGACCAAAAAATGCCTAGGTTCCGATGCTGACAATAATAGTAGTTAGGCCATCAGTTCTGAAAAAAGTAAAGGCAGCCAGCTTCGGTTAAGGTGTGCCGCCTTTGAAACCCGTTGGGAGTTGACATTAGTGAATCCACTAAGCGGCAGTGAGTTTAGTTAGGAATCGGCAAGTCAGTGTTCTTAGGAACCTTAAGTACAGTCAGAAGAAGCAACGAATGGGTCCATTTGCTAATTTAATGAAACAAACTGGCTCCTGCCAAGTCGGTTCCGACTCACCATCCTCCCATCACACGGGAGGAGGTTGTCCACCTCTATTTCTCCCGAGGAGCAGTTGGTCGATTCAAAAGGCCAGAAGCCGGCGGCTTTAGTGTTGGCAGTGCAACTAGCTAATGACATTTGGTTACTTCAATCCATAAATTCTATCCGTGAAAGATGACTGTTGCCTTGGAAACTTGAATCAGCTAAAGGGTGTTGGAAAAGGTTTCTCATGGCTGTGGTTAAAATGTAGCACACTTTAACAGTTTAACTGTCTCCAGTTATAGATAAGATGCTCACCTTATTGATAGAGTAAGACTGAGCTAATAGTTTCAAGCTGCTTAATTCTTATCCAATGAGGAATACATTCTACAGATAACCAAAATAAAAGGCAAAGAAAAGTGGAACACAAACTCAGATCCTCTTTGTTGAATATATTACTCTTCTAAGAGCTACCTGAGGAGCCACGTTCCTTGTGCACACAAAGCTTTATAATTTGTTAAGAAGAGTTGCATAAGATTATCGAAGCAAGTTAATGGGAAATGAATGATTTGGGAAATTATCTCAAAAGAATGTAAATTGACTACTGATATCTTGTGAAATGATATTGGGAATATCTTGATTAATTTTTTTTCCTTCTTCTTGTAAGATGACAACAGCAGCCAGACCAACTTTTGAGCCTGCAAGAGGTGGAAGAGGAAAAGGAGAAGGTGATTTGAGCCAGCTTTCTAAGCAGTATTCAAGCAGAGACCTACCCTCTCATACAAAGATAAAATACAGGTAAAAAATGCTTGTGTTGTTTTTCTTGTACCAAAATCCATTAAATGGTGTAATTATGAGATAATGGCATTATTTGAGTTCTGTCATAGAGTCAAAAAACCTGATGGAGTGTCACCGTTCATTGGAATTGTTTCCAACCAGTGGGGTTTTTTTGGTTGTTATTTTGTTTTGTTTTATGGTCCAGAGATTAATAGTTCTAGTGTAACCAAAAGGTTAGTAGTTCATTTCATCATTTACTCCATGGGAAAAATATGTAACAGTTTGTTTCCACAAAGGTTTACAACCTTGTGAATGCTTTCAGGTAGTTCTCCAATAGGATGAGCCAGAATCAGCATAAAGGCAGCATTAAGATTCTTTTTTGCTTTCGTTTAATGCCACATTGGTTAAGAATTTGGCTACTAACTGAGGGACTGATGGTTTGAACTAACCCAGTAGCTCCAAGGAATAAAGATCTAATAATTTGCTCCCATAAAGATTATAGCCTGCAAAGCCAGGTAGGGTTTCTGTCAACTAAGAGTGCTTTCTGCAAGGAAAAAAATGAACTCGGTACCCAGCAGCAGTTGTAGAGTAAGCTTGGTACTAAGGATGTTAAAACTGTTGTTAAAAACTATTGACATATGTGCCAGTGGGAATTTTCAGATGTGGCAATAATTAATACAGTATCTTATTATGTTGTTGTTACATACTTTTGAGTTGAAACCAACTGGTAGCAGGCTTTCCAGTATGTTTTCCCTTAGAGCAGCTGGTGGAGTCAAACCATGTGCCTTTGGGTTGACAGTGCAACTCCTTACCATTAGGCAGAAGAGCTCCCTCATACACCATTGTTGTTGATTGCCGTCAAGTTGAGCACAACTCATAGTGACCCTATGAAAAAAGACCTGAAGCTTTTCTGTAACTATTGTCATTTATCAAAGTTCATAGAGTTTCCAGAGGCATGTTTAGGATGTGCATGCTGGTTGTGGAGTTAAAAGTATTGCTGTATTTTGTAACCCTTTAAAAAAAAAATAAAGAATAACTTACGCTTTTTATACTGGTTGAGATCTGTTGTTGTAACCCTCACTTGAATAAAATCCTTAAAAAAGATTGATCTATCCTTGTAGGAAAATATATATATTGTTGTTGTTGTTGTGTCGTCGAGTCGCTTGCGACTCAGCTACCCTATGTACAACAGCCCTAAACTCTCCTCTGCCCTGTGCCAATAGCCTTGTATCCAACACACCTATCCTGATTACCCCAGTCACTGAATCAGTCCACCTCATAGAGGGCCTTCCTCTCCTGTGCTGTCCCTCCACCCTCCCAAGCATGATGTCCCTCTCTGAGGACCGGTCCCTCCTTACAACATGTCCACATTATGTTAGACGGAGCCTTAGAATCCTTGCCTCCAAGGAGCAACCCGGTTTAACCCTCTCCAGGATGAATCTGTTTGTTTTCCTAGCATTCCATGGTACCCGCAACACTCTTCTCCAGCACCACAGCTCAAAGGCATCAATTCTCCTTCTATCCTCCCTAGTCATTGTCCAACTCTCTGATGCATCACGAGTGATTGCAGAGACCATGGCCTGTATCAGACACACCTTAGTCTCCAGAGAGACATCATTTCTCTTCAGAACTTTGGAAAGGTCCCTAACAGCAGACTTTCCCATCACAATACATCTTTTAATTTCCTGGCTGGGGGTGCCAAGAGTGTTGACTGTGGAGCCAAGCAAACTAAAGCTGTGAACAACCTCAATCTCTTCACCATCCATCCTGATGCTGCCAATGGGTCCAGTGGTGAGAATCTTAGTCTCCTTGACATTGAGCCTCAATCCATATTGGATGCTGCAGTCCTTGACCCTCTACAGCAAGCGCTTCAGGTCCTCAGTTTCAGCAGGCAGGGTTGTGCCGTCTGCATAATGCAGATTATTGTTAGATCTTCCACCAATCCTGACCCCACATTTCTCCTCATAGAGCCCAGCCTCCTGGATAATGTGTGCTGCATACACGTTGAAAAGGTATGGAGACAGGACACATCCCTGGTGTATACCCTTCCCAATTTTGAACCATGAATTACTGAACTCATTGCCCTTGAGTTAGAACCCACTCATAACTGACTTTCCAATGAGTTTTCAGAGGCTATGAATCCTATGAGAAGTTATTGCTTACCATTTTCCTGAAGAATAGCTGGTGTATTCAAAGTCCTCCCCTTTGTTTTGGCAGCACAAGTTCCTATCCACTAGGCAAGCAGAGCTTCCTGTGTATTGCCTTGAACTCTCTCACATATTGGAAACATCACAAGAATTTCTCTTAGTAGTGTTAAGATTGCATTACTAATCTTGTCTAGTTTGTTCTCTTTTACCCTTGAGGGACTGGAAACAAATGAAGCTATTTATGAATTATCTTTCATTTCCATAACTATAATTTTCGTAACAATTTGCTCTTGTTTTTTTCAACTTTAGACAAACAACCCAGGATGCCCCTGAAGAAGTTCGCAATCGGGACTTCAGAAGAGAGTTGGAAGAGAGAGAAAGAGCTGCTGCAAGAGAAAAAAATAGAGATCGTCCCACACGAGGTACCAATGCTGTCCCAGACATTTGTGTCTCAAAGGGACACAATACTGGTGTGAGCTATAGTAATAGTTCCTTAAATGAATGGATTAGCTTGGAAATGATATCTGAGGTTTATTCTACTTCCATTTTATTTCAGTTAGAAGAAACAAAACTATCTAGGCGTACTTAGCAATCATTCCTGTTCATAAGATCCAAGATTTATGCTGCTTATTATAGTGAGGCTTTTTAAGGCCTCGTGATTTCTGTTTTTAAGGTCTTCCCATTTCTATTACTGACAAGGAGCCCATATGCTGACTATTTAGTACTCGACTCCACCCAGAGGCTATGTAGGAGAAAAGACCTAGCAGTCTGCTCTCATAAGTATTACAATACAAATAAACAGTAAGAATTCTAGATTTCTGTGTGAAACCTGGAAAATCCTCTGGGGCACTTTTGTTTGGTTAAATGAGATCACTGTGATTTGAAATCACTAACATAGCATCATAAACAATCTGAGGCATCTGGATGCATCAGTTGTACTATATATAAATGGCCTTTTATTTTTTTAAGCAACATTGCCAGTTACATATTAAAATCAATATTTTTGTTAATTTATTCAACAAATAATGACCACAAGCTAGGCACTGTGTTATAGGTTGATTTAAGCTACCAGCCCAACACGGAGCAGAGTGGTCTTCTACTCTGGAAGAAAGGCTGCTTCTGTTAGATTGACAGCCTCAGAAGCCTGGTGTGGGTCCCTGTGATGATGGGGGGTCACCGGGAGTCACATCGAATCAGCAGTACTGGGAACTGGTATCTGCTGATTTATAATCTGAGCCCTCTGTGCCCATGAGTCTGTAAAGCAGTATAAGAATTGGCAGTATTTGTTTCAGTAGACTTAAGTCCTATTTATTTTATCCCTAGAACATACAACTTCTTCAGTGTCAAAGAAGCCTAGGCTAGACCAGATTCCTGCTGCTAACCTTGACGCAGATGATCCTTTAACAGACGTATGTTTATTTTTTTCCCCATTTTCTCTAGTAATATGTTTACTGAAATAGTTGGGTGGGGTTTTTTCTTTTTAACATTAAGTAACCTATGTTTATATGTTCTTAATTAATTGTAGATCTAACTTCACTGCTAACCTTAAAAATTTATTTTAAATTGATTATTATTTTGTGAATAAAGGGAAGCGTGTGCTTCCCAGAAAAAAGTGGCTCCCTATAATAGGAAACCTCGAAATTGGAACTATCATCTTCATGCTGGACTTTTATAACTAGCATTTTTAGATTTGTGTCCAAGATGGGCTCTTCACATTAAATGTGTGATAAGCGATACCCACTTGCCTACATTAAATGTGTTAGGAACTCCCTCCGTGCTTAGTTAGGGAATGAAGTGGTATAACACAAAGGTTTTTAGGATTAGCCCTTATTAAGCCGACATTAAAATTCCAGGATGAATCCACAGTTTATAATTAGATTGCAGTTTTCTATTGTGGGATAATCTGAATGACCCTTTATAGGTAGCTTCTCATTAAGCACATATATTAGCAGTTAAATCTAGTTGACTGAGGCCAGTTACTAACAGTCATTGGAATGCAGAGAATTCTCCTTGTTACTCATTTGAAATTATCGTCAACTAAGCAACTTTTTAATTCTGTTTTTGAATATTTAAGGTTGCTAACTTAATGATTTTGTCTTCTTAGGATTATCTCAGTCGTTTCGAATGACATACTACATGCATTATGTATAACACTTTGATATAAAGTGTTCTATTTTCAGTTACAAAACTATTTTGATATGTAAATTTCCATATGACCATGTAAATGATAACGGTATTTTGTTTTACTGTGTATTGTCCAGCTCTCTCAACACACCAACTGTTCACATTTATTGACTATTCTTGGGCTAGGTAGTGGGGCTTTATTTATATTTTGTTTGTAGTCATAGTATCTTCCTCTTCAGTACTGTCTATCATAACCCCCCAAATCCGTAAAACAATAAATAATACACATTTTTCTTTAATCTTCTGAGCCATTGTACCATTGCCATGTTTTAGGAGGAGGATGAAGATGAAGATTATGAAGAGGAGAGTGATGATGATGACACTGCAGCTCTTCTTGCGGAACTAGAAAAAATTAAAAAAGAAAGAGCTGAAGAGCAAGCCAGGAAGGTAAAAATTCAAGTGTTAAATATTTATATCATCTCATTTTGAGATAAACTTTAGAGTGATGGAGTCAGACTGGAAGAAGAAAAATATTTTCAAGTACATTTCTCATCCAAAATTAATGTTAAAAAACTACCTCATGGCAACTCATTGAAGCAGAGTCTGGCCAAGGTGGAGAATGCGTGCTGTGCCCTGAAAGTCAGGGGCTCAGAGATTCCCAAACATATGCTGGCAGATGTGTTTTCAGTCAAAACGGAAATGATTGATCAAGAAGAGGGCATCTCACAGAACTGCCTTGAAAATTCCTGAGAAAGACCAATTTGTAGACTGTTATTTTATATTTTATTTTACTTTATTGTGGCTTCCACGTAGAACTGTTTTCAGTTGTACTTACTTTAAATTGTATACAAACTATACATAACATTACCCAGATGACAAATTTCAGGTATCTTATTAATAAACATTTGCATAGAAATGTTGCATCTATGCCTTTGAAATTTTGCAGGTTATCCTTCATCATTTGTTTTTTTAACGTGCTTCAGAATGCACTTTCTGCCATAGCTGTGTTGATTGACTTTGTGAGAATTTCATGAAAGCCATTTATAACTTATAAAGTGGTGGTTTTGCTGCCAGTAGAAAGGTTTCTTAGATAAAATCTTTTCTTCAACTTCCTGTTTAAAGTTTTTTGGTGTTACTGGACTTCCAAAACAGGTTTATTTCATGGAAACTTAAAGATCAGTGAGGTGGTATCAAGTTTTATTAGGTATTGTAGTGAGAATGGATAATGTTTTCTGTTCCATTTGTCTGTGTACCTGTCAGTGTACCAGTATGATGTTTAATCACAATGGTTGTATTCCTTCTTCAGTAGTGTTTTCTTATCCGAGGTCTCTTTGCTTTCCATATAAAGTTGATAAATTACTTTTTCCATCTCTTCAAGAATGATAGCATCTGAGTTGGCCCATTATTTTCTTTTTATATTTGAGAATTTTCTGATCTATATCTTTAGAAAAAGAAGTAAAACAAAGATCTTAATTTGATGCTTAATCTCCTAACTTTGACAGGAACAAGAACAAAAAGCTGAAGAAGAAAGAATCCGCATGGAAAACATTTTGAGTGGAAACCCACTTCTTAATCTCACTGGTCCATCCCAGCCTCAGGCTAACTTTAAAGTAAAAAGAAGGTAAATAGAGTAATGAAGTGGATATACTTACACAGATTTTAGTTGGACTGAAAGCTATTCTGTAGTTGCCAAAACTTCATTTTCTACTGGTCATCTTCTCTGTCACATTTTAACATTAGGGAAAGAGGAAAATAAATTTTCAAGAAAATTCTGAATTATTTCAAGAAACACTTAAAATAATCAGCAATGTGCCCGGTGTTTTTCAAAGCATTAGAAACAGTGGAATAAACTGAGTCTACACCCTATAAAACTTTACATTTTAGGTGTATGTGTAAGGGGTTCCCAAGACCACCCTCCCATCTGAAGATTTCCTGGAAGGACTCAAGGGACTAAGCATCTAGCTATGCCCCTGGCTGACACAGTGATGAAGTGAGGATGCATCGGATTCAGGGGATTCTTTCTTCCCAATCACAAGTATTAGACAAGCATCCTATTAAAACACATGTTTTTTAAAGGAAATTTTTAGATTTCCCATTTTTTACTACCTAAAATTTCAATTAGGAGACAAAATCAAGTATATTTCTAGAATATAATGGAAAACAGTATAATGAAAGTACTTCTACATTATGCTTATTCTTTATTATAATCTTCTTGTTCTGGAACCTAATGCTTTTGTTCCCTTTTTTTTTTCAGATGGGATGATGACGTTGTCTTCAAGAATTGTGCAAAAGGTGTAGATGATCAGAAGAAAGACAAAAGATTTGTAAATGATACACTGCGATCTGAATTTCACAAAAAGTTCATGGAGAAATATATTAAGTAGTACAGTTTTATG
>NW_006399806.1:18654851-18658452 GCF_000299155.1 Elephantulus edwardii
TACAACAGCCCTAGTAGTGAAAGATAAATCCCTCATTTTGGAGTTGCCCATTAGTTAGTGTAGTCCCTTCCCTTATCCCAGTGCCTTGACCCACTTATTTCCCAGCTCCACCCTCCAGCAGGATACCACTTCACTTCTACCAAATGCCTTCAGAATTAATGTCCCATTGTCCGACCTATGACTTGACAGCTTGTCAGAGAGATTTTTTGTAATTTTTTTCCCCCTGTGTCCAGTGTCTCTTAAGTTTACTTATACTGTCTCCGAAGCGAAGGTGATGTGTCCTGTAGAACTCCTGTATAGATTGTGTTTCTTTCCTTCTGTCTCTTGCTTGTTCCTCCCCAACCGGTTTAGGTTCAGCCTTGGGGCTTGTTTCCAGGAGGCATGTCAGAAGCTATTGTGGAGGTCCTCTGTGGTGCCTGGTGTTGGCTTGGGCCCACGCTGCTTAGACTTCCTAATTTTAAATGTCAAAATATCTTACCATTTAAGGGGAGCTCTGTTGGCTTAGTGGCAAGGAGCTGCAACTACAATCCCAGAAGCGCACGGTTTGAATCCACCAGATGTTCTGCCGGGGAAGGAGGGGCAATCTCCTGTACCAGTCAGATTTGATTTGATGGTACACACACACACAAATAATAAAATAAAAGTTTAAAAAAATATCTTTCCATTTAGTGAGACATAATTTGGTAGTGGGTTTGGAATGATTCTTTGAATCTTTTCAATCATATGTGTTTTCTGTTTATTATGGAGAAAAGATTTGGCTTTTAATAAGTATTTTGATAGTCTACAAAATGTGTCCCCAGCTTTTGTTGGTTGTAATGTATGCAGCTTTTAAAAAGTTGCATCTCTTCTTATCAAAATAAAAATTACTACAACTAGGAGATATTATCCCACCCTAGTAAGAATAGGAAAATTTAACAGGGCAGCAAACAACAAATGCTGGTGAGGTTGTGTAGAAACTGGAACCCTTATTCACAGTTGGTGGGAGTGTAAAATGGTGTAACCACTATAGTAGGCTGTATGGTGCTTTCTCAGAAACCTAGAAGTAGAAATACCGTCTGACCCAGCAATTCCACTACTGGGGATAAACCCTAGAGAAACCATAACTGCCACCCAAGCAGATATATGCTCACCCATGTTTATTGATGCATTGTTTCCAATAATAGCATAGAAATGGAAATAACCCCAACTGCCCATCAACAAACACAGAAGAGGAAGGCAAGTGGGCCCAAATCACCAGCAACAAGAGAAGAAGCAACATACCAAACTGGCATGACAAAACCTGTGGTAGGGAGCTCAGGTGTGTCAGAGCTGGTGATGTTGGCTCATGACAGAGCAAGTTTCAGAACCTTTCTTCATAGGGACCATATACGCCATTGTCAATAGCACATGTCAATATCAATAATCTCAATGTGCATAGCTTCAACATATGGGTTAAGAGAAAAATAGCAGAATAGATAGGAAAAACAAAGCTCTGCAATATGTTGCATACAAGGGCACACTTAAGATGGGAAGAAAAGACTAAAAATGAAAAGGAGGAAAATGTACAAGCAAATGACATCCATAAAAAGTTGGACTGGAAATACTAATCTTGGAATAAACAGACTTAAGCATAAAACCTGCCTAAGAGCCTCTGTCCATATTTCCTTTCAAGTAGGGTGGTCTATCCCTTTAGAGATGTAACAATAAATCTATCTTTACCACTTAACCCTGAAAGAAAAACCCTAAAATAAGGAAAGGCAGTCTAAAATTTTCAAATGCACAACAAACAGATCAAGAGGAAATACACACTTGTTAAAAAGGTTGTTCTTTTCCCACTCAAATGATTTCATCTCTTTGTCAAAAATCAGTTGACCATAGGTAGATGGGCTGATGTCTGGATTTTCTATTCTATTCCATTGATCTATGTGTCTGCCATACCAGTACCACACTGTCTTGACCACCACAACAGTGTAGTAGGATTTGAAATCAGGGAGTGAGATGCCTCCTATCTTATTTTTCTTTTTAGGGAGTGCTTTGCTTATTCAGGGCCTCTTTCCATTCCAAATGAGATTGGAGATAGCCTTTTCCATCTCGTTGAAGAATGGAATTGGTATTTGTATTGGAATTGCATTAAATGTGTAAATTGCCTTTGGTAGTGTTGTCATTTTTACAATATTGAATCTTCTTATCCATGATCAAAGGATAATCATCCACTTCTCCAGGTCTCCTTTTGTTTCTTGTAAAAATGTTTTTATAATTTCTCCAGGTCTCTTTTTGTTTCTTGTAATGTTTTATAATTTTCTTTGAATAGATCCTTTGTGCTTCTGGTTAGATTTACGCCCAGGTATTTAACCTTGTGATTAACAATTGTGAAGGGTATTATTTTTCTAAGCTCCAGTTCTGTTTTCTCTTTGTCACTGTAGAGAAATACAATTGATTTTTGTATGTTGATCTTGTATCCTGCCACTTTGTGGAATTGGTCAACTATGTCCAGTAGTTTTATTGCTGAGTCCTGAGGTTTTTCTGAGTATACTATCATATCATCTGCGTACAGAGATAATTTTACCTCTTTACCAATCTGGATACCTTTTATTTCCTTGTCTTATTGCTATCGCTAAGACTTCTAATGCAATATCAAATAGGAGAGGTAATAGTGGGCTTCCTTGCCTACTTCCTGTTCTCAGAGGGAATGCCTTTAATCTCTCTACATTGAGAATAATGGTGGCTCTCACATTTGCTTATATACTTTTTACTATATTAACGAAATTCCCCTCTCATCCTATTTTGTTGAATATTTTAATCAGGAAATGGTGCCGAATTTTGTCAAAGGCCTTTTCTGCATCAATTGATAGGATCAAGTGGTTCTTGTTCTTTGCTTTGTTAATGTGATGAATTACATTGATTGTTTTTCTTAGGTTGAACCATCCTTGCAAACCTGTTATGAATCCCACTTGGTCATGGTGAAGTATTTTTTTCATATATCATTGGATTCTACTGGCCAGGATTTTATTCAGGGGTTTTGCATCTATGTTCGTAAGAGATTGTTCTGCCCATGAAATGCCCCTCAAAGAAATCTAAAAACACGTCTGAAATTTTAAGAGCGTTTATTATATTATTTTCATGCGTGGAGACTTTTTCCCATCTCAGGAATGTGGTGAAGGAAAAAAGCCGCGAGCTTCCCCTCCCACTTGCTTTTATAGCTCTTTCGAGTGCCCCTGTTAGGGCAGGGGGATTGCTATCATGGTTGGTGGGCTGTGGAATTAGTCATTTGGGTTGACTTTTGACGGGCTGGCTACTTTGCCTGCCTTTACGCCTTTTGTGTCACATAGAGTCTTTTCAAGGACAGACAAGGCTTTACCCGGGGCACTCGTGTTTGCCCTAAGCTAAGAATTTTTATGGCCCGCTTCTGCCTCTAGCATTAATGAGGCATGGGCTTGGTGACAGGAATGAGGCTGGAGATAGAATGATTGAATTTTGTAAAATCAATGACTTATTCATTACAAATACATTTTATAAGAGACACAAATGCAGGTTATACACATGGACTTCACCTAATGGTATGCACAGGAATCAGATCGACTACATCTGTGGAAGGAACCGCTGGAGAAGCTCAATATCAGCT
>NW_006399806.1:18660507-18661272 GCF_000299155.1 Elephantulus edwardii
GGTGCGGTTGGCGCAGGATAGAGCAGGGTTTAGAGCTGTTGTGCATAGGGTCGCTATGAGTCGGAAACGACTCGATGGCACATAACATAACACATAACATATAAAAATGGGGTTTCTGCTGTCCCTTCAGATATTGGCCTATAGTTTTCTATTTTGGTGGTGTCTTTACCTGGCTTTGGTATTAAGGATATCTTTGCTTCATAAAATGAGTCTGGGAGAATTCCATCTTTGTCTGTTTCCTGAAATTGTTTATGTAGAATTGGTGACAGTTCTCGGAATGTTTGAAAAAAATTCACTTGTAAAACCTTTCAGCCCATGGCTTTTTTTGGTTGGAAGTTGTTTTCTTACTTTTTCAGTTTCTTCTTTTGTAATGAGGCTGTTCAGATGTTAAATTTCAGTTTCTGTCGGTTTAGGTAGGTTGTGCAGATCCACATCTCATCCCATACACAAAAACCACCTCAAAATGGATCATGCACCTAGGACTAAAACCAAGAATTACACATTTCATTAAAGAAAAGCTTGGAAGAACTCTAGAAGTGTGAATACACAACATAAACAGTCTTTCAAGCATCCTGGAAAATCTACAACCAGGAAAGGATAAAATAGATGAATGGGACTTTCTAAGAATCAAATACCTACGCACATGTAATGATGTCTCCAATAGAGAAAAAAAGGAAAGCCACAGGTTGGAAAAAATATTTGGTAATGACATGTCAGGTAAGGGATTTACATGTAGAATTTATAAAATACTTGAGCACCACAACA
>NW_006399806.1:18661487-18663377 GCF_000299155.1 Elephantulus edwardii
ATGCTGGCGAGGTTGCAGAGAAACTAGAACTCTTATTCATTGTTGGTTGGAGTGTAAAATGGTGCAACTACTATAGAAGTCTGTATGGCGCTTTCTCAAAAATCACAAATTGAAATATCATTTGACCCAGCAATTCCTCTACTGGGAATATACCCTAAAGAAACCATAACTGCCACTGAGACAGATATATGCACACCCATGTTTATTGCAGCTTTGTTCACA
Organism: Elephantulus edwardii; assembly: GCF_000299155.1. Classification (NCBI taxonomy): domain Eukaryota; kingdom Metazoa; phylum Chordata; class Mammalia; order Macroscelidea; family Macroscelididae; genus Elephantulus; species Elephantulus edwardii. Next base: position 18,661,710 of record NW_006399806.1, read on the forward strand.
ATAGCAAAGATTTGCAAACAACCCAAGTGCCCATCAGTAGACAAATGGATAGAGAAGCTCTGGTATATTCACACAATGGAATACCATGCTGCATTGAAAAACAAGGAACTCATGCAATATTATTCAAAATGAGCGACCCTGGAGGACATTATGCTGAGTGAAATATCTCAGTCACAAAAGGACAAATACTACATAATGTCACTATTGTAGAATGGGACTGCCGTCAGGATTGGGAAGAGACTGAGAAAAATTGGATAAATTATGTATACTGCATTGAAACAGATGAGGAGAGAACAGTTTAAAAGTGATACATGATTGAGTATTATGGTTATGACAGGAGTCCAGAATAAAGGTTGCATAGTGGAGTGTATTGGGTGTGTGCTTTTGTGTGTGGGGGGGTGATTGTATAACAATGAAGGAATTTTTCTTTTACTTTTAAAAGAGAAGAGTGAACTAGGGGAGAGGGGTGGGCAGGGAGAAAAATGCAACAATGAATGAATGGAAATCCAAAATATCTGTAAATGTTCATTAAAATTAATAAATAAAATTTTTTTTAAAAAGGACATATCCTTAGTTAACATTCAGACACCTAAAGATAGACTTTCAAATACATAAAACAACAATTAATAGACTTGAAGGAAGAAGTTGACAACAGCATGAGAGTCGTAGGAGAGTTCAAGATAAGTCTATTGAAAAGAAACTCAACAAAGAAAACAAAAGAACTAAGCTATACAGCCAACCGGAAATCACACGTATATTCAAAATACTTCACCATACAAGAACTTAGTTTACTTTCTTCTCAAGTAAACACCACACCATCCTCCAGTATTTACCACATATCAAGACACAAAGCTGACTTCAACAAATTAAAATTACTAAATGATAAGAATAAATATTTTCTCGGACCATTACACCTCAAGCTAGAATTTAACAGCAACAGGGTAATGGGGAGAAGAGGAACCACACATAATTATATACAGTCCAGGTGGAAGCAAAAGAACACCTTGCTTGAGCACAACTGGGTTATAGAAAAAGAGGAACAGAAATTTTAAAAAACTCCTTAAAACAATTGAAACATTAAAATAAATCACATAATAATCTCTGTGATACAAGTAAGGAAAGACCCAGGGGTCAGTGTATACCAATAAACACAGAAAAAACTAAGGAGCAAAAGATACTACTTAACACCTCAGCAAATAGAAAAAGAACAACAACCTCTTGAGGAAAGGAAATGATAAGATTAGAGGCTGAGCTCAATGGGGTAGAAAATAAAAATTATTCAAACCACAAATTAAAAAAAAACCCAAACAAACCATTGGCAAATGAAAGATTAAGACAAAAATACTTTTTACCTACAACCAGGAGAAGATAAAATAGATGAATGGGATCTTCTAAGAATCAAATCCCTATGGACATCCAAAATCTTCTCCAACAGTGTGAAAAGGGAAGCCACAGACTGGGAAAAAGTATTTGGTAAAGACATATCAGATAAGAGACTTATATCCAGAATCTAGAATATAAAAGAGTACCAAAACCAGATAAAAGTAAATAATCCAATAGAAAAATGGGCACAGGATATGAGCAGACACTACACCAAAGAAGACATTCGGAGGGCTAACAAGCACATAAGAAATGTTCAAAATCCCTAGCTCTAAGAGACATGCAAAT
>NW_006399807.1:0-6164 GCF_000299155.1 Elephantulus edwardii
AAAAAAAAAAAAAAGAACAAATGTTGTTCAGTGTAACGCCATTCCCATCACCATTATAGATGGGATCTTTATAATCAATAGGATTTTCATTGACTGAATTAGAATTGACTCAAGATCAGAAGTTTCGGTTTTTAAAAATATTTTATATATCTATATATGTTGTTGCTATGTACCACTAAGTTAAAGTCAACTGGTGACCCTACGGTGGGCTTTTCAGAGGCACTAAATGGCCACCTTTAAATTACCCACCTTTCTCCCACAGAGTGCTGGTGGATTTAAACAGCATGGATTTGGGTTGATAGCACAATTTCTTACCTACTAGGCCACCAGAGCTCTCTATTATATAAATGTTAGGTGCCATCAAGTTGAGTGTGACTCATAGCGACCCCATGAGCAGCCAAACTGAACCTCACCCAATCCTGGGCCATCCTCATAATCTCTGACAAACTGAATCCTTTGCTGAAGTTGCCTTGTCAATTTATCTCATTAGGGAGGTCTTCCTCTCCTTCGCTAACCCTCTCTCTTTTCAAGCATGACATACCTTTCCAAGGAATAGCCTTGCCTACCTACACGTCCAAAGTATAAAAGACAAAGCTTCACCATCCTTGCATCCAAGGAGCACTCTGCCTGCACTTTTTTCCAAGATGTATCTGTTCTGGGTGTTGGGTTTTTTTGGGTTTGGGTTTTTATTTGTTACTTTAAAAAATTTTTTATACTGTTTTGCATACAAAATTCTTAAACATTGTGTTTTACACTTTTTCATTAACATTGTGCTTCATTCAATCATACCTATACACTGTGTTGTTTCGTAAAATTTATTCCCATTGAACTATGCCCACCATTACCCTCCTTTTTCACATACCTGCCGGGTCATTCTCATTTCCTTTAAACCCTTTTAACCCATCAAATTGTGCACCTGTGATTTCTGTTTGTTCTTTTGGCAGTCCATGGGGTATTATCTAGTACTCTCCTCCAGCAACTTAAAGGCATCAATTCTTCTGTCATTCTTATTCATTGTTCACCTCTCTGGTGCACAGCAGGTAATTGAGAAGACCATGGCTTGAATCAGTCTTCAAACTGACATCATTGCTCTTCAGCATTTTGGAGAAGAATATTTGATAAAAATGATATAAACACTTTATTGTGATTTGAGTGGAAGTTTATGAGTTGATTTTTCATTCAACAATTCATAAGCATGTACATTTTGCGACATTCATTTAATACTCTTCTCTTTAGTTCCTGAGCTTCTCATTTCCATTTGTTCCTTTCCCGCCTTCTGAGATTCATCTCTGGGCAAATGCTGTCCTTTTCATCTTGTACAGTTGACAGTCTAAGGAGTGTATTCTTCCCTGGTGTTATTGATCCTTTTACAACCTATCTTTTGTTAGGCTGGAATTTGAGTCATGGGAGTGATTTTAGTTCCGTTCCAGGCTTGAAGAGTGACTAAGAACCATAGTTTTGTGGGTTTCACAGTCTATTAGACCACTAAGCCTCATCTTTATGATTTTGAGTTTTGTCCCATCTTTTTTTTTCACATTCTTTCAGGCACCTTCTATAGAGATTTTTTTTTTAATTGTAGTCAGTAGCATTTTCTGGGTACCATGTAATTCTGGTCTCAGAGTTACACAGTTGGAAATTTACATAGTCCATTCCTTTCTCAACTTTGTTCATTTTTCTTTGCTCCAGAAACAGAATTACAGTTACACCTTAGCTGCTTGCAGATTTTTAAGACCCCAGTTGCTGTTGATCAAAGTAGCATATCGAATATTGTCTTCGTAGACTATGTTATATTAATTTTTTCTTGTTAAATAATATGCCTGTGGTTTGTTTTAAACTTGTTGTTGTTAGGTACCACTGAGTTTAGTACAGCTCATAGCAACGCTATGAACAATGGATCTGAACCCTGTCCTATCCTATGCCATCCTCACAATCTCTGACACAGTTGAGACCATTTCTGTCATTACTGTGTCAATTCATCTGGCTCCAATAATGATGACTCTCTCCAGGATTAGCCTTTCCTGACAAAATGCCCAAATATGTGAGATGACGCTCTATCATCTTTGCTTCCATGGAGCACTCTGGCTGCACTATCCCCATGACATATCTGTTCTTTTGGCAGTCCATGGGATAGTCAGTACTCTTCTCTAACACCACAGCTAGCTCAAAGGCATTAATTCTTCTGTAATCCTTATTCATTGTTCAGCTCTCAGATGCATAGCAAGTGACTGAAAAGAATATGGCCTGAATCAGGACCTCAAATTGACATCATTGCTCTGCAATAATTTGGAGAGTTCTCTCACTGCAGACTGTTTTAAATTATTGCAGGAAAAATAAGTAAAGGAAAATCAGTGTCTGGGGGAGAAAACCAATAATCCAAATCCATTGTCACTGAGTCAATTAAAACTCATAGTGACCCTACAGAAAAGAGTCCAACTGCCCTATAGATTTTCTTTATGGAAGCAGCCAGCCACATTATCTATAAGGAAGCAGACTGTATATCTTTCTCTCACAGATTTGCTGGTAGATGGGAACTGCTGACCTTTTGGTTAGCAGTTGATTCAAGCCACTGATCTTCTGTTTAGCAGCTGGTGTATAATAATAGTGCCACCAGGCTCTTTCTTCTTTGGTGCTTATTTGAAAATTCTCATTATAAAGACTTAAATAAAAATATTTTTGAACATCAGGAAAAAGAAAATTTAAGAATAAGAGTATTATTGTTATGTACCATCAAGTCAACTGTTACATAGGGACTCAATGAACAACAGGTCTCAGCCTTGGCCTATCCTGCATCATCCTAACAGTCTATGACACTCCAGCCCATTGTTACAATCACTGCATCAATTCTTCTTTTGTAGGTCTTCTATCTTTGACTTTCCACTCTTCTCAGCATGATGTCTTTTTCTAAGGACTGGCCTCTCCTAACACTATGCCCTAGTTATGTGAGATGAGGTTTTCACCATTCTTGCCTCCTGGAGCAGCCTAGTTGTATGTCTTCCAATACAGACTTGGTTGTACTTTTGGCAGTGTGTGGAATATTCCATATTCTGCCCATTAGCACAGTGCAAAGGCACTGATTCTTATTCAGTTATCTTTATTCACTGTCCAATTTTCAGAGGCATAAGAAGCAACTGAAAAGACCATGACTTGGATCAGGTGCACTTTATGCTTTAAACTGACATTGTTGTTCTTTAGCACTTTGGAGAGGTCCTTGACAACAGATTTTTCCCACTTACACATGTCTTTTGGTTTCTTGATTACTGGTACTATGGGTGTTGATCCCAACACTAAATGAAAAAGAACATGAAAAACAAATTATTTTTTCCTTATCCTAGTGACAAGTAGCTGCTCTGCAATCCTGAAGGCATGTGGTTCAAATCCACCAGCTGCTCCATGGGAGAAGGATGGCAATCTCTCCCATGAAATTAACTGCCTCTGAAAACTCGACAGAAGGTCAGCTATGAGTCAATTTTGACTCTATGTTACATAACAGGTGTGGCACAAACTGGAGGTGCACAGAGCTGGAAATACCACAGAAATGGAGCAACTCAGTGGTGGTAAATAATAGTTCTTCAAGTCTGCAATAAAAAACGGCCTCCAATAAAACTCCATTGCAAATAAATAAAAATGAAAATGTAACAAAATGAGAAGAGTAGAAAAGTCTAAGAGGCAGAACCTGAGGAATTTCAAGTGAAAAAGATACATAGATGTTGACAATACATGGGAACCTAAAGAACATGGAGATTGTCCAGAATTAACAGAAAGATTTCTTAATTCTTAAAAGCTAGTAAAGGAAAAAATGGCACAAAAAGAAAATCTTTATGATAGTCACTCTGATGATAGTAAATCAATGAAGAAAAAGGTTTCCACTTACAAACGAGCTGTCCCATATATCTTGATCCTGAGTGAACAGTTAATGAAACAACCAGAAGTGGAGAATTAATGTTTTCCCTGAAATGGAAAAATTCAGATCAGGTTGATTTGGTGCTGGCAAAAGAGGCAAACCTGAAATGGTCTCAAATGATAATTGTGCCTTAAGAAGAGAGACTATGAGAATTATGATCAATAAACATGGGTGTGCATAAAAAAAAAGAAGAGAGACTAATCTACAACCAGGAGAAGATAAAATAGATGAATGGGACCTTCTAAGAATCAAATCCCTATGCACATCCAAAAACTTCTCCACCAGGGTGAAAAGGGAAGCCACAGACTGGGAAAAAGTATTTGGGAATGACATGTCAGATAAGGGACTTATATCTAGAATTTATAAAATACTTGAGCACCACAACAAGATAAAGGTAAATAATCCTATTGAAAAATGGGCACAGGATATGAACAGACACTTCACCAAAGAGGCCAACAAGCACATGAAGAAATATTCAAAATCCCTAGCTCTAAGAGAGATGCAAATCAAAACAACTATGAGATATCATCTCACCCCAGTCAGAATAGCAAAATTTAACAGAACAGCAAGCAACAAATGCTGGCGAGGTTGTGCAGAAACTGGAACCCTTATTCACTGTTGGTGGGAGTGTAAAACGGTGCAACCACTGTGGAAGGAGGTATGGCACTTTCTCAAAAAGTTGCAAATAGAGATACCATTTGACCCAGCAATTCCACTACTGGGAATATACCCCAAAGAGACCATAATTGACATCTAAGCAGATATATGCACACCCATGTTTATCGCAGCTTTGTTCGCAATAGCAAGGAGTTGGAAACAACCTAAGTGCCCATCAACAAATGAATGGATAGAGAAGCTGTGGTATATTCACACAATGGAATACTATGCTGCATTGAAAAACAAGGAACTCATGCAATATTATTCAAAATGAGTGAGCCTGGAGGACATTATGCTGAGTGAAATATCTCAGTTGCAAAAAGACAAATACTGCATGGTGCCACTGCTATAAAATGGGACTGATATCAGGGTTGGGGTAAGACTGAGAAAAACTAGATAAATTGTGTATACTGCACTGAAACAGATGAGGGAGAGAATAATTTAAAAGCGATGTATGATAGGGTATTATGGTTATCACAAGAGTCCACAATTAAGGTTGCATAGTGGAATGTACTTGGGGTGGTGGGAGGGGTGCAGGGGGATTGTGTATCAGGGAGGGAGTGTTTCTTTTGCTTTTCAAAGAATAGGAGCGAACTAGGGGGGGAGGGCTGGGTGGGGAGAGAAGTGCAGCAATGAATGAATGGAAATCCAAAATCTCTGTAAATGTTCATTAAAATGATTAAAAAAATCATTAAAATAAAATGAAAAAAATAGTAAAAAAAAAAGAAGAGATACTAAAGGTCATTCTCGTACAGAAACTCAACAAGTGAAACCCTCATTGCTGTTGGGTCAGGACCAACTCACAGCTAATGCTCCAGCAAATTTTCTGAGGCTGCCGATTTTCCCCCCAGGGAGCCACTAGTAGATCTGAATTACCAAAAAGGCTCATCCATTGGGTTAGCAGCAAAACCCTCTATAGACTAGGCTACCTAGTGAGTGGAGAGTGGAGCTCTGATGGTCTAGTGGTGGGGAGTTATGCTGTCATTCCAGAGGTGCATGGTTCAAATCCACCAGCTACTCCAAGGGGTAAAGATGGACAATTTCCTCGGCTGAAATTTAGAGCCTCTAAAACTCCCTAGAGGTCAGCTATGAGTTCGTTCTGACTTGATGACAATGAGTGAGTAATATAATTTGGCATTTCTCAAGCTGAAAAAAACTGAACAAATCCAAGTCTCAAGTTACAACACTGTAGGATTCTATGGGCAAAATCTTGAGTGATGTAGAAAGCATCAAAAGAAGATGGAATACCCAGAGTCACTGTACCAAAAAGAATAGGTCAACACTGAACCATTATAAGAAGCGGTATATGATTATAACCAATTGTAATGAAGAAGTTCAAGTTGAACTGAAGGCATTGACCAGGAATTGAGAGAATATTAATTGATATTTCAACAAACAAATGCAACCCTGGATATGCTCACTACTCTATGCCAAAAAATTTGGAAGACAGCTACCTGGCCAGGTAACTGGAAGAAATTCATATTTGTTCCTATTCCCAAGGAAAGGGAGTCAATGTTGTTATGTTGTTATGTGCCATCGAGTCGTTTCCGACTCATAGCAACCCTATGCACAACAGCTCTAAACCCTGCTCTATCCTGCGCCAACC
>NW_006399807.1:7359-22985 GCF_000299155.1 Elephantulus edwardii
TCACCTTTCTTTGGAATGGGAACAAATATAGATCTCTTCCAGTCAGTTGGCCAAGTGGTTGTTCTCCAGATTTCTTGGCACAGCTTGGTGAGCACATCCAGGGCAATATCTGTTATCTGGAAATCTTGAACAATATCATTAACATTATATGCAAGTAAAATCTTGCTGAAGATTATTAAAAGACACTGGAACAGTACATCAACTGCTTTTTTGCAGATGCCTGCTTTATGCAGATGGTACAGCCCTGATTATAGAAAGTGAAGAGCACTTAAAGCACAAGCTGGATATCAAAGACTACATACAGTTCTTAATATGGATTACATCTCAACATCAAGAAACAAAAATCCTCAACACTGGACCAACAGACAACAACATCATGATAGATAGAGAAAAGTTTGAAGTTGTCAAGGATTTAATTTTACTAGGATTCAGAACCAGCACCTATGCCAGCAGGAATCAAGAAATCGAACTTGTTATAGGGGGAAAATGTGCTGTTAAGGACATCTCCAAGTGCTAAAGAGCAACGATGTAAGTCTAAAGACTTTTCAGTTCCTTCCTGTGCATTTGAAAATTTGATAATGAATAAGGATGACAGAAAAAGAATCAATGCCTTTGAATTGTGGTATTAGAGAAGAGTACAGAATAGCCTATGAACTTTCAAAAGAACAACCTGCCTTGGAGGAAATTCAACCAGATGCTTCTTAGAGATATGGATGGTGAAACGTTCTCTCACATACTTTGAGCATTTTGTCAATCCTTGGAAAAAGACATCATGGTGGGAAGTGTGGAGGGTCAGGTAGGAGATGAAGACCCTCAACAAGATGGTCTGACATAGTAATTATAACAATTGGGTGAAGCATATAGAGATCTTGAGGAAGGTGCAGGGTAGGGTCAGAATTCATAGGATTGCTGAGTTACTATAATCAGCTTGAGGGCCCCTAACAATAACTACAAGCATATCTATATCTAATCTAGCTCTTAAGTTGGTTTTCTTAAATTTTATTTTAGGAAGAAGAATAATGAATAATGAATGTTCTCTTGAGGCAAAGATAGTGAAGCTTCATTTCATATATTTTGGATATGTTGTTAGGAGGGGCTACTCCTCAGAAAGGGATACCATGCTTGGGAAGGTGGAGAGTTAGAGAAGGAGAAGAAGACCTTCAGCTGGATTTATACAATGTCTGTGGCAATGGACTCAAATGTGTCAAGGATGATAAGGATGGTGCAGAATAGGTTAGAGGTAAAATCTGTTGTTTATAGAGTCACTATGAGTCGTACTCGATAGCATCTAACAACAATAACAACAGCAGTGGAAATTAAGTTTGGTATGTTTCTTCAATGAGATGGAAAAGGCAATTTCCAATTTCATCTGGAATGGAAAGACCCAAATAAACAAAGCCCTCCTGAAAAAGAGAAACTAGGTAGGAGGCATCTTAGTCCCTGATCTCAAATCCTACTACACTGCCGTGGTGGTCAAGATAGTGTGGTACTGGTACAATGACAGACACATAGATCAATGGAATAGAATTGAGAACTCAGAAATCAGCTCATCTACCTATGGTCAACTGATTTTTGACAAGGAGATGAAATCAGTTAAGTAGGGAAATGAAAGTTTCTTTAACAAATGGTACTGGCAAAAATTGGAAAACTATCTGTAGAAAACTCAAGCAAGACCCACACCTCACACCATACAAAAACACCAACTCAAAGTGGATCAATGAGCTAGGAGTAAAACTAAGGACTATAAACTTTATCAGAGAAAAGCTTGGAATAATTCTAGAAACCCTAATCCACATGACAGTCTCCTAAGCATCCTGAAAAACCTACAACCAGGAAAGAATGAAATAGATCAATGGGGTCTTCTAAGAATCAAATCCCTGTGCACACCCAACAACTTTTCCAACAGGGTAAAAAGGAAAGCCACAGACTGGGAAAAAATATTTGGTAAGACATGTCTAATAAGGGACATATCTAGAACTTATAGAATATTCCAGTACCTCAAGATAAACAACCCAGTCGCAAAATGGGGACAGGATATGAACAGACACTTCACCAAAGAAGACATTCAGATGGCGAACAAACACATGAACATATTCAAAATCCCTAGCTCTAAGAGAGATGCAAATCAAAACAACTATGAGATATCATCTCACCCCAGTAACAATAGCAAAGTTCAACAGAGTAGCAAACAACAAATGCTGGTGAGGTTGTGGAGAAATTGGAACCCTCATTCACTGTTGGTAGGAGTGTGAAATGGTGCAACCACTCTGGAAGGCAATATGGTGCTTTCTCAAATAGTAGGAAATAGAAAATACCATTTGACCCAGCAATTCCACTACTGGGAATGTACACTAAAGAAAACAGATCTGCCATCCAAACAGATATATGTACACCCGTATTTTGTTTGTTTTTTTTTTTCTTTCTGTGTTGTTCACAATAGTAGTAAAGAGATGGAAGCAAGCAAAGTGCCCATCAACAAATGAATGGGTAGAGAAGCTGTGGTATATTCACACAATGGAATATTATGCTGCATTGGAAAACAAGGAACTCATAAAATTGGTAACCCTTATATATATGGGTAACATATACAAAATGGGTAACCCTGGAGGACATTATACTGAGTGAAATATCTCAGTCACAAAAGACAAATACTTCATAATGCCACTGTTATAAAACAGGACTGACGTGGGGTTAGGAGGAAAACTTAAGAAAAGAGGGGGTAAATAACGAAAGTGCATTTAAATAGATGAGGAAAAGAACTGTCCAAAAGAAATATATGATTTGGTATTATTTGCATGACAACAATCCAGCATAGCAAAGTGGACTGGGGGGGGGGGTTGAGGGGGGAGGGAGAAAATTGTTTGACAATGAAAGAATCTTTTTTAAAGAGAAAGGTGAACTTGGGGAAGGAAGGGAGGGCAATGTGCAATAATAAATGATTGGAAATACAAGTTTTCTTTCGTTTAGAAACATAAGTTTCTAAACTTGTTAAACTATCAATAAAGTTTGATATGTTTGTTTTGAAGTACTGGAGAAGTTGTTGAAGAACTTTTGTTGTATCAATAGCAGCACTTTGGGATTGTAGTGCAATTTTTTTCTTAAAATTTTATTATTTTTGTGGGTGTACCGTCAAATTGGATCTAACTGGTACAGGAGGAGATTGTCTGTCCTTCCTTCTCCAGCAGAGCATCTGGTGGATTTGAACTGTGCTCCTCGCAGATTGCAGTGCAGCTTCCTGCCACTAGGCTATCAGAGCTCCCTTTAATAAAGAATAAGAGCTTTCTGTAAGAAATAGTACAAAACAAAATCACTATGGAAGAAAGTGGGGAAAAAAACCCCAAACAAACCCAAAAAACAAAAACAAACCACCAAAAACCAAACCACCCCTCAAAATTTGTAGTGACTATGAATCAGGGAAGGATTTCTTAAGCAAAATATAAAAGAGCAGATATCACAAGCAAAATCCATAAACAAATCTAAAGTGCCAAATAGGAGAAGATATTTTCAACACTTGAGTAAAGGAATAAGGCAGACTATTAGAGGATCTAGGGAATTCTGGTAGCTTAGTGGTAGGACGAATTGCACTGGGAAGACCTGCTGTCAGGGACCTCTCCTGAGTACTAAGAAGCAACAATGTCAGTCTAGAGACTAATGTGTGCCTGATCCAAGCAATGATCTTCTCAATTACTTGCTATGCATGAGGGAGCTGGACAATGACTAAGGATGATAAAAGAAGAAATCAATGCTTTTGAGTTTGGTGCTGGAGAAGAGAATTGAGCATATCATGGACCTGCAAAAGAATAGGTCTGTCTTGGAGAGGGTGAAACCAAGTTTCTCCTTGGAGGCTAAGATTTTAAAGTTCTGTCTCACATACTTTAGGCACATGGCCAGGTAGGACTATTCTTTGGAGAAGGACATCATGCTTGGAAGGGTGGAGGTACAGCACAAGGGAGGAAGACCCTGAATGAGATGGATCGACACAGTAACTGGAGTAACAGGGGTATGAGTGTTGGAATCAGTGAGACTAGCTCAGCACAGGGCAGGCTTTAGAGCTATTATACATATGGCTGCTGTAAGTCAAAGGTGACTTGATGACATGTAACAAGTAGTAAGAAGTTGCACTGCAAAGGATGGGCAATTTCCTTTTGTGTGATTTACTGCCTTTGAAAACCTGCTGGAGGGTAAGCTCCATAGGCTGGTCCCAACTAGAATGCATACAACAACGTCAGAAGATCTCGATATCATTGGGATACAGAAAAGTCAATTGTAAACTTTTGACAGTTCACAGAAAAAGAAATCAATGGGTTTAATAATCATGGGAAAAGTTCACCACCTCTCTGTTGGAGTAATGAAAATTATAGTCACTATAGCAAATATTTTTAAAGTCTGTCCATACCTGAGATTGGTGAAACTATTGAACAAAGAGAACTTATCACCAATACTTATAGGGTAAATTGGTACAATTTGGCAAGTAGTAACACTGAGTAACATATATCTTAAAGATATTTTCCCATAAATGTGTAAGAGGACTCATTCAAAGATATGTTGTTTTTGTTGTTGTTATGTGCCGTCGAGTCGCTTGCGACTCATAGCGACCCTATGTACAACAGGCCTAAACTCTGCTCTGTCCTGGGCCAATCGCACTGTCTCTGACACTCCCATCCCGATTATCCCAGTCACTGAATCAATCCACCTCATAGAGGGCCTTCCCCTCCTGCGCTGTCCCTCCACACTCCCAAGCATGATGTCCTTCTCCAAGGACCGGTTTCTCCTCACAACATGTCCAAAGTATGTTAGATGGAGCCTCAGAATCCTTGCCTCCAAGGAGCCACCTGGTTTAACCCTCTCCAGGACGAATCTGTTTGTTTTCCTAGCAGTCCATGGTATTCTCAATACTCTTCTCCAGCATCACAGCTCAAAGGCATCAATTCTCCTTCTATCCTCCTTGGTCACTATCCAACTCTCTGATGCATAACAAGTGATTGCGAAGACCATGGCCTGTATCAAACACACCTTAGTCTCCAGAGAGACACCATTGCTCTTCAGTACTTTGGAGAGGTCCCTAACAGCAGACTTTCCCATGGCAATGCGCCTTTTAATTTCCTGGCTGCTGGTGCCAAGACTGTTGACTATGGAGCCAAGCAAACTAAAGCTGTGTACAATCTCAATCTCTTCACCATCCATCCTGATGCTGCCAATTGGTCCAGTGGTGAGAATCTTTGTCTTCTTGACATTGAGCCTCAATCCATATTGGAGGCTGCAGTCCTTGACCCTCTGCAGCAGGTGCTTCAGGTCCTCTTCAGTTTCAGCAAGCAGGGTTGTGTCATCTGCATAACGCAGATTGTTGATAAATCGTCCACCAATCTTGACCCCACATTTCTCCTCATAGAGCCCAGCCTCCCGGATAATCTGTTCTGCATGTAGGTTGAAAAGGTATGGAGATAGGATGCATCCCTGGCGTACGCCCTTTCCAATTTTGAGCCATGCAGTGTTCCCTTGCTCTGTTCTGACGACTGCCTCCTGGTCCAAGTCTAGGTTTTGCATTAGCATGATCAAGTGTTCTGGGATTCCCATTCTTCTCAGAGTCAGCCACAGTTTGTTATGATCCACACAGTCAAATGCCTTTGCATAGTCAATGAAACACACAGATAGACATTCCTCCGGTATTCCCTGCTTTCAGCCAAGATCCATCTAACATCAGCTACAATATCCCTAGTAGCACAACCCCTTCTAAACCCAGCCTGGACTTCTGGTAGTTCTCTGTTGATGTGCTGTCTGTGTGTGTGTGTCTGTCTGTGTGTGTGTGTCTGTCAGTGTGTGTGTGTCTGTCAGTGTGTGTCTGTGTGTGCCTGTCTGTGTCTCTATGTGTGTCTGTGTGTGTCTGTGTGTATCTCTGTGTCTGTGTGTCTGTCAGTGTGTGTCTGTCAGTGTGTCTGTCTGTGTCTCTGTGTGTGTCTGTCTGTGTCTGTGTGTGTGTATGTGTCTGTCTGTGTCTCCGTGTGTCTCTGTCTGTGTCTCTGTGTGTGTGTCTCTGTCTGTGTCTCTGTGTGTGTCTCTGTCTGTGTCTCTGTGTCTTTTCATATGAACAAAATATTCAAAGATATATTTTGTGTAATAGTGAAAAAAATAATATGGGAACATTCATTGTCCATCAGCAAGAAAATGGAAAAAGAAATTTTGACATGAATTCAAGGAAACACAATCTAACAATTAAAACACATATGATCAGTGCATATGTGTGGATTCCAACTCACACAGAGTAGAACAGCCCCATCAGATTTTCTAGGCTATACTTCTGGTGACACCATATGACAGTATAGAATATCTATGCATAGTTTTCTAGGCTGTAGGAAAAGGTGTCCTAGTTAGTATAGTAGTACCTAGGGACTTTAACTGTAAATTCAAGCTGGTGCCCCTCTGATAGTTTGGAACCACTAGCAGCTCCAAGAGAGAGAACTATGAAAATATGCAATTTACAGCCTCTGAAAACCTGCTGGAGGGTCATTTACAAGTCTGCTATTATTTGATGGCAATAACTTATTTGCATTTTAATTTTTTTAAGAGACCCTGGTGGCACATTGATTAAAACCCAGTAGTAGTTTTAAAGGTTTATTGTTCAAAATGGCTTTCCTAGCCATTGAGCCTGACTCTGCCATGTGGATAGGTGGGAATATACAAATACTGTTAGCCTATACACAAGAGTATTGCCTAGTGTTGTCATTAAATTGATGGATCCAGCAGCAGATTTTGGATTCTCGACACCAGCCAAGAAGAAGCAAGAGAAGGCAGTACATTCTTTGGACCAGATATTCTTGTGCCATTCAGATTGTGGCCTGCAGCAGCTGGAGCCATAGCAGTCAGTAGCAGCTATTGCTGTCAGCAGCAGAGAACCTGAGGCTTCAAATGAGATGGAACTGAAAAAGCCAAGAGCTTTTTGTCCAAGTTTGCTGGAGGACTGGGGGCAGAGCTATAATAGGACTAAGAGCCTTAAGCCTCAAGGTTGAAGGTTGAGGTGACTATGAAGACATTTCAGAAGCTGTCCTGACCAAGTAATTGTATTCTGCTTCTAATCAGAATTATATATAGCCTTTTGACTTCCCTAATACATGGTTCTGCATGATCTGTGAGCTATTGTAACAGATGCTGGAGTTAGTAAAGCAGATTAGTGTTGGGATGAACAAAAAGAGGTGTGGGAGTGTGGGGCCATGTCTGACTTCATGTCTGAATTGGCTTTGTGTTGTTGGAAGGGGGGAATAGTTCCCCTTTGGGAGTTGGTGAAAGTCAGCTATGGTCATTGTCATGCAGCCCTTGATTTTTTTACACCACTTTTCAAATTCACTAGCCATTCCAAAGGAGAAAATCAACCAGCAGTCAACTTCCATAAAGATTCACAGAAAACCTATGTGGCAGTTTTACTGTTGTGGGTTTGGAATTGATTTGATAGCAATGGGTTTAATTTTTTTTTTTTTTTTCGTCTTTAAAGGAGGAGATTGCTAAATCTTTCTCTGGAGGAGTCATTCGGGTGGGTTTGACCTACTACCTACTTTCAGTTAATAGAGTATGGGTCAGTGCTGTTCATTTAAAAATATACTCAATGTATATCTCTTTAAACATGTATTTAAACACAGTAAAAGAAAAGTTTAAAAATGGACTTGAATTATATTCAACCTATACTTATGACAGACATTATCTATCTAGAGAAAAGTGATAATGAATGATGGAAAAGCAAACTTCAACTTTCTCTTAATGCTTAACTTCTCCTATTTTGAAAGATCACAAAGAAAAACCTTAAAAATTAATTATTTGTTAAAACTTGGTGATAGACTTTTAAATACTTCATAATTACTTACATTTTCTGAAAATGAATTAAAAAAAAACAAAACTTGATGGAGTTCAGTCACGGTTATTTTAAGAGACCAAAGGTAGTGAATACAGAATAAAATACTTTTTTCTTTTAATTGTAAATTTTTGAATTTGCTCTAAATTTCTTCTTAAATGGAAATTGATTAGGTATCTGATGACAGAATTACTTTAGAGTAAAGGGATTTTCCAACATTCTTCTGGTTTTGGGCCCCAGGGCTATTTGTATACCGTGGATTATGCAATCTGTTGTAATCATTCACCTGCGAGGAGATTGGAGAATTCTGGGAAGCATTTCTGTTGTGTTTAGTAACCATGGGAAAGATATCCACTTGGTCCTAGAGCGATACGTGTTCTTTTTCTGGTGTGGCCGCTTATTTTAAATTACTGGCACCTGTGAACAGAAAATTCTGTATGTATCGTTCTTGAGACTCCCTTATCAAGATACATTCAAATTGTCATTTGGAGTTTGTGTTGAATGCACAAATTACTTGTTTCCTGGACAAACCACAGCTGGAATCTTAAATTTCAGTAAAAAAAGGATTGGGGATTTAGATTATTTAGGGTTTGGTGTAGGCTTTAACGGTCACTACTAACGCAGGTGACTCGACGGCACATTACAACAACAAATACAATACAATACGTATTATTATGCCTTAGAACTGAATCCTAAAAAAATATTTGGGCAGGAGGAGTTTGTTATCTTTTATACGTGTTTTGTTTAAAGTATTTTGTTTAAAACTTTACGTTTGAATTTAAAATATTTCTTGAAATAGAATTATTGTTTACTTCATATACTGTGCCCGTAAGAACGGATTCTAACTTAAACGAATTTAGAAATCCCATTTTTTTTCTTTTATACAGACTTTTTCATATGGAAAATTTTACATTTGCAAATTGTTTATAAAAATTAAAGCAAATTTACCGTTAGTCTCAAGTTTTGTTACTTTAAAAATATAGTCTGTGACATTAAAAAGCATGTGTACAAAAATAAGAAAAAGAAGGCGAAAAGAAAAAAGCATGTCCAAAGAACGAACCAATTTGTCCAGAAGATGGCTTTACTTAATTTTTAACATTATCAGTAAATTTTGTCTAAAGCTGTGCCTAGTATGTCTTTCCTTGCCCTCTTCCCTGGTCTCACCTTTAATAGAACGGGGCAGAAAGTACTGAAAACTCCAAGGGGGAAACATTTATTCAGAGGATAATTCAAAGAGCTTTGCCGCTGACATTCCTCTAGCTTGCTTGCCTAGCCAAAGCTCATTGGCTAGAAACTATGTCTCCTTTCGGCCACCGTCCCGGCAGCAGTACGAAGTATTTTTGTCCTTCTGCCGCTACCGTCCAGATATTAGTCACCGAGTTGTAGGCTAAGGCAAACGTGTGTCTTGAAGGAGCCGGCTGGTGTCGCCGGCACCATGGAATCGCCTTTTAGCCTGGAACATCCCCTTTCTCACAAGCCAGAGGAAGATTGGGGTGAGTGAGATCTCAGAATTTCCAGGGGTGGCTCGGGTCCTCTTCTGTGGCGTTTTTCCTCCGTACTTCCGCCCATTCGTGGTGACAGGTGTGGAGCTCCTGGGGAGCTCCAGCTACTCTTCACTCTCGTTCTTGGTATTGGAAGAATCTAGTAGAACCAGTCGGTTTCTGTCTTGGACATGGCGAGAATAAGTTATTGGAGACAACCTAGGTGGAATTACTGTGTTATATATCCCGTGTTAATTTCCCGTTGAGAAAACCAGGTATCATTTTGTGGAGCGAAAACTTGACGTAGCGACAAGGCATTGGGCGAGATGTCTGTGATCGCCAGAAAGGCTCCAAGCTATTTTTGCTGTGTGTGAACTCTGGGTACTGATCGCTGTGGAAAGTATTTTTCAGTGTGTGTGGCGCGAGAAAAAGAATAATGTTAATATATACAGAAAATTCTCATCTCACAACTTTTGCTGTTGGTTTAGGCTGGGTGTCCGTTTCTGACAGAAAGGCAAAACACCCCAGCACCTGACTTCAGATCCCTAAACCGAATAATTAAAGCTGCAAAAAGTCCGACTGCTCTGTAGAAATAATTTTGAATTATTGTGGATTTTGATTGCCAGGAGAGGTGGGCCAGGGGGTTGTTGTTATGTGCCGTTGAGTTGCTTGCGACTTATAGCGACCATATATGTACAACAGCCCTAAACTCTGCTCTGCCCTGTGCCAATCGCACTGCCTCCGATACACCCATCCCGATTACCCCAGTCACTGAATCAATCCACCTCATAGAGGGTCTTCCCCTCCTGCGTTGTCCCTCCACCCTCCCAAGCATGATGTCCCTCTCCAAGGACCGGTTCCTCCTTACAACATGTCCAAAGTATGTCAGACGAAACCCAGAATCCTTGCCTCCAAGGAGCAGTTTAACCCTCTCCAGGATGAATCTGTTTTCGTAGCACAATGTTATAACTATACTTGGACTCCGGTGTGAATTTGAAGTTGTGTGTGTCACCCTATTGTAAACCCATTCATTGGAATTTGAGAAGAGCATTAATCTTCTTTCTCCTTTGGCATTCTTAATGGTGAGAGTGACATCTTAGTGACATTTGTTGAACTGAAGCCCTCCGTTGATTCTCCAAGGACAGAGCTACTTGTTAGAGATTTATTTCAACCCTTGGGTAAATTTTCTAAAGTTGCTGTGGGAGATTAAAAAAAAAAGATTATTTTTAGTGTAATTTCCTCAGTTAAATATAGTAGTCATGGTAATACTTACCATTTGTTTAGCATTTTTCCCCCCTAGGCACTATTGTAAAAACAGCATGGCAGAAGTGTCTGACTACCTCTCATTTTATGAAGGAGGGTGAGAATCACCATCAGCATTAGCCCAAAAAGGATTTCTAGCAGATGTAGATTAGACATGTATTTACTCTCCATTTTATTATATATTTTTTAACCAATTCTTTTTTTTTTTTTTTAATTTTTATTTTGTGTACGTGTACCGTCAAATCAGATCTGACTGGTACAGGAGGATATTGCGCCTCCTTGTCCGGCAGAGCGTCTGGTGGATTCGAACCATGTTCCTCTGGGATTGCAGTGCAGTTTCTTGCCACTAGGCCACCAGAGCTCCCCTTTTTTTAACCAATTCTGAAACCAACCTTTCCTTCCACAAGTGCCCTCTCTTTGTTGGGTTAAACTCCTAGACAATACTTAACATTATGGAGTTTTTTTAGGGAATTAACAAATTACAATTTAGGATAAAAAACTAGGATATAGTTCTTTGTCAAAACACCTTACTCTCAGCTGCACCCACAGGCAAGACTTTCTGGCCCTGGCTTTTCAGCCCCTGAGCCTCTGCCTGACTGGCCAAGTGTTACAAAGTTCTTTAGTGTCCAGAGGCACTCTAGTTCACCAGCAAGCCTCTTGCCCCCAGACACTAATTTTCCTTGGTCTTTGGTAAATTCACTGAGCATTGTCCTGCATGTCTGGTTCTACTGTCTGCTATTGATCTGCCACTGCTTTCATCATCTTTCACCATCTCCAATGGTATAGCTCTTTCTATCACCTTCTTTAGGAGGTTCTCAGTGCCAAGGATGTGTTCCACTTCTGACTCTTTCTTGGTAGTGGAAAGGCCTTTCTTCCTGCCCCTCAACTGAAACTCATTGCTCTCTAGTCAGAACTGACTCATAGCTGACCCTCCAACAGATTTTCAGGAGGCTGTAAATTGCATGGGAAGAGATTGCTCATCTTTCTTCTGAGGAGCTGCTTGCTGGTAGATTTGAACTATCTGAAGGTGCATGACCTTTGGTTTAGCAGTATGTTTTCATGTGGACTATGTCACCAGAGCTCCCCTTTCTACTTCTGTTGTTATTCTTAGGTGCCATCAAGTCATGTATGACTCATAGCAACCCTGTGAACAATAGATCTAAACTTTGTCCTATCCTGTATCGTCCTTATTATCCTGTCACACTTGAACCCATTGCTGTAATCAGTGTATTAGTCCATCTTGCCAAGAGTCTTTTCTCTCTTGCTGACTCTCCACTTTTCCAAGCATGATGTTCCCCCTCCAAGGTATTGCCTCTCCTAACATTGAGAAGAATGGAAATTCCAGAACACTTAATTGTGCTGGTGAGAAACTTATACCCTAGACCAAGAGGCTGTTGTAAGAACAGAGCAAGGACTTTGGGGAGCTCTGGTGGCCTAGTGGCAAGAAGCACTGCAATCCCAGAGGCGCATGGTTCAAATCCACCTGATGCTCTGTCTGGAAAGGAGGGACAAAATCTCCTCCTGTACCAGTCAGATCTGATTTGAAGGTACACAGACACACAAAATAATAATAATTAAGAAAAAAAACAGAGCAAGGAAACACTACTTGGTGAAAATGAGGAAAAGTGTGTGTCAGGGGTTGTATCCTTCTGCTATACAAATTTAATCATTAAGTACTCTGAGCAAAGTATTCTAGAAGCTGGACTCAATGAAGAAAAATGTGGCATCAGGATTGGAGGAAGACTCATCAATAACCTTTATGCAGATGATACAACATTGCTGAAAGTGAGGATGATTTGAAGCACTTGCTGCAGAAGGTTAAATACTTCAGTCTTCAATATAGACTGAATCTTAACATGAAGAAAACAAAAATCCTCACCACTGGATCAATAGGCAACATCATGATGGATAGAGAAAGGATTGAGATTGTTAATTACTTAATCTTATTTGGATCCACAATCCACTTGGGACCAGCAGTTAGGAGATCAGGAGATGTCTTGTACTGGAAAAGTCTGTAGTCAGTGATTTCTCCAAATTATTGAGGAGTAATGCTTTTTGGAGGCAAGTATGTTTTGTCTTACATGCTTTGGAAATGTTACTAAGAGAAGTTTTTCCTTGGAGCGGGACGTCATGGTTGGTAAAGTGGAGGGGCGATGAAGTAGAGGAAGACCCTCAACCAGGTGGGTTGCCATTATGACTGTAGCAATGGGGTTCAATGTGTCAGATATTGTGAGGATGGCATGGGATAGGCCAGTGTTCAGATCGGTTGTTCATAGGGTTGCTATTAGTCATACTTAACTTTTTGGCACCTAACAACAACTACATGCACAAAGTGTATGAGATGAAGCTTCGCCATCCTTGCCTACAAGGAGCACTCTGCTTGCACTTTTCTCAAAGCATCTATCTGGGTTTTTTTTGCCATCTGTGGGATATTTATTAATCTCCAGTGCCACAACTCAAGGCATTGGTTTCTTTTGCTGTCATCATTCATTGTCCAGCTCTCAGATGCATAGCAAGTGATTGAAAAGACCATGGCCTTGATCAGGTGCACTTTACTCTTTAAACAGACATCATTGCTCCTCAATAGTTTGGAGAGGTCCCATTGTCGCTATACTGAACCCTTTATGTATTTCTTTTTCACAACAGTCCAGCAAGGTAGATACTTTATTTTTATAGTTCAAGAAATGGAGGCTGAGAAGAGAATGGGTGCTATGAGTGTTAGAGCTGTGAGTGACAAAGGCCAGATCAGAGCTGGCTTTGCTTACCTTCAGAGTCTGTTGTTCGCTATTCTGGAATGCTTTCCTAACTTGTTTTTACAGATTTGATCCTTTCTATGACCATCCCCCAGATTTGTTGTGTCAGCTTATTAAGTATATTATTTTTCTTAAACTCTAATGTTGGGAAACTTTCAGGTAGCACTACCTATTCTATCTTCTGCTACACAGGCATTTTTCATACTAATGTGATTAGTGGGTGCCAGGTCTTATTTGAAGCAATCTGTTCTTTAGCACAACATTCAGTTCTTTGTAGTTTGTTCACTAACTCAGCTCTCGGGTATCCTGCCCATCCTGAATGTACCCATTTCCCATTGTTTTCCAGGTTCTTTTTTTTAACCTGTTAACAATCTCTTCTTAGTTAAACTCTTGAATTGGGTTTCCTTTGGTGTTAGATAAATGGGATAGTTTTTACAGGCATTAAAGTGAAACACTGCTGTCTTTTAGCAGTTCTCAGTAAAATATCAGTTTCCTCTCTAGGGGTAACTGTTTTGATGTTGAAAGCCTTCATTGATTTATTTAGTTTAAAAAAGACTAAGAGCTAGTCAGCTAAATTTAAAAAATAAGATCATGTACTTTTTGTAACTGTTAACACTTTAAATAATTTAAATAAGAGTTATTTCCTCTGGACAACTTTTAATAGGATGTGTTCCCTCCCCCCCAATTCAAATTGGATAATGAAATCTGAATCATTCAGCCAGGGTTCTGTAAACATTCTGTAAAGGCCTGGATAGTAAGCATCTGGGTCAAAGGAGTCAGGTGGTTTCTGTTAAAACTACTGAACATTGCTGTGATAGTGCAAAACAATGTGTAGACAGGGCAAACAAATGAGCGTGGCAGTGTTATAAACTTTATAATTACTGCAATTTGAATTTTATGCTCTTTCACTTGTATTCTTTGAATTCCACCACCCCACCCCACCCCGCCATTAAAAATGTGAAAACCATTCTTAGGTTTAGGCCTGTATGAATAAACTGTGTAAACACATGAGCATGGCTGTGTTCTAGTAAAACCTTATTTATAAACATTACAATGGAGTTTTATATCTTTTCTCTTTTGCTCTTCTTTTGATTTTTTTTCCCAGCCATTAAACATAGAAAAAGCATTCTTAGGTTTAGGACTGTACAAAGAAATGTTTAAAGAAATGAAAATAAATTCAATAGAAAGGATTTTGTTTTAGATTGTAGCAGAAGGGTTTTTTAAAAAAAGATTGCTTCACCCTTCTTTTATAAAACAGTAAATGTGCAGTCATTTTACCAAATGTCTTGAGTGCAGAACTCAAATGTGTTTCACATAAGGTTATAATTGGAAGTATAATCCTTACCGTGTATTGTGATGGTCATTAGTCATAAAAAGTGCTACTGTTTTGAATAGAAGAGACTGAACAATATTGTCTATCACTTTGAAGTAGTAAAGGAAAAAAGAAAAGAGAAACGTTGGTGAAATTTAAAAGCTAGTGGAAACTGCTCTATGTATGTTTCTCTGGTTATTTCTTACTTTAACACTCACTGTCTAACCTGCTTGCTTTCATTTGTGCAAAACTACTTCTTTACCACACATGAAAGATATGTGTCAAGATAGATGGTTCCATCTGTACTGTGGTTTCTTTCGTATCTTCAGTCTCCTCTGTGAAAATTCCCTTTACCTTCTTGATCTGACCAAAACCTGCGTCTTACGTGATGATACTTCTTTCTCCATAGCCATGGTGAGTGGTGAGTAATTTAATCCTGTGAAGGTGAAGTAGATGTCTTCCTTGTTCTTCACTGCTATTTTCAGATAATTTTCCTTCATAAATGCATGAGTGAATGAAACACCTCTAAATCCATTACTATGAGGTCTGTTCTGACTCAACAATCTTGTAGGACAGAGTAAAATCTGCCCCATAAGGTTTCCAAGGTTGAAATCAACACAGAAGCAGATTGCCACATCTTTCACTAAATGACTGTTAAGGCTGACCTGCTGACCTTTGGTTAATATTACAGCATTTTAACCACAGTGCCACCAGGACTTCTTATATGTTTTTATTCACTCCCTGCCATCCAGCTGATTCAGGCTCATAGTGACCCTCCCTCCAGTTTCTGAGGCTGTAAATCTTAATAGGAGGAGACTGCTTATCTTTTTATTGTAGAGCAGCTGATGGATTTTAACCATAGGAGATGAATGATAGCAGTGTAACACATTACAGGCTGTGCCACCAGAACACCTTTTTTTTTTTTAATAAAGTTTCTACTAGTTTATTTACAAAATTCAAATACATTATTTTTTAATACT
>NW_006399807.1:23275-24072 GCF_000299155.1 Elephantulus edwardii
CCCCCCCATCCTCATCCTTCTGCTTTCACTCTCTTCTGCCCCTCCTGGATATTTATAGTCGTTCTGCAATAATGGTTTTAGTTTTATACAATATTTATCCTTGTGGAACCAGAATACCTTTTTTTTTAATTCCCTTTACTCTTCCTAAAAACATCACATTGCCAGAATTTACCACCCTCTCCTTGTTGCAGGCATTCTGTACTGGGTTGCCCTCTGCTCACTTTTTGATAGATTTTTTTTTCAATGATTAATAGAAGATTTATTTAAGCAATAATACATAGTCATGTCTGTCAGACTTAATATGAAATGTTAACTGGTCGTTCCCATTTTCCTTCCTGGATAAGTTTTTCTTTCCTATCTCTCTCGGTTTTGAAAACATAATTCCAGAAGAAGAGGGTCCCAACGCCAAAACCAGCTCTTATGAGTAAGAGCTTGGGAGTAGGTCTGAAATTGGGATACATAAATTTTGCATAGGTCCAACGAGTCAAGGCAGGGTCTTCAATGGTCATCTGCCGGTTGGGGTCAAGGAGCAAAGTAGATACTCCCATTTAAACCGGGATCTGTTGCAGACCGAGGGTCCCAAAGAATGGAATAATTTTATAATTATTAATACAGAGACAAACAGCCAGGAATGTGATAGAGCAGAGAGCATAAAACAGGGGGCCAGCAGTTCTCGACTGAAGACCCCAAGCCAAGCTTCTCTGTATCGTTATTGAAAATTATCAGGAAATAAATCACAATGAGAATTCAATGCAAATGAAGCCAAGCTCTTTCTATTGAAAACCTTCTGCTTGACT
>NW_006399807.1:25378-34826 GCF_000299155.1 Elephantulus edwardii
GGGATGGGTTTGTCAGAGGCAATGAGATTGGCACAGGATAGAGTACGGTTTAGGGCTGTTGTACATAGGGTCGCTATGAGTCGCAAACGACTAGACGGCACATAACAACAACAACAACAACAACAACAACAACATTAACCTTGATGCCTCAGGATGAACTCTAGCTCAGGAAGTAACACTCCTTCTGTAGGGGGCCCCTTCCTGTCTCCTATCTTGCAGGGAACAAACAGCTCATTTTCTAGGATCTGCCACAAGAGAAATCCTAACTTATACATCAATTCCTGAACAAGGGTTTTCATATAATATTTGGTATAAAGTTTGGCTTCCCATAGGGATCTAATGGCCAGCTACTTGGTTTGAGCTGGCTGGGTTGAGTGTAGCAGGTTAGGGTGGCCAGGTACGATGGCTTGTACTTTGGGAATGACATCTTGGCAACCGGGCGTGCAATTGCTCACTTTTTGATAGATATTAATTCCTAGTTTATTGTAATATTTTCTAGTACTACTATATCATGTCTTTCATTCTTCGGGTAACTATGAGTCCTCTACAACCCGAAGGCACTTAACAACAACAACAATGTCATGATTCTGGCATGATTTCAGTATCCTCAGAATCTTTTCCATACCATGCTCTCTCATTTCTTATCTTGCTTCTCTTAGCCACGACTCCACACTTGCCGTTTCCTCTAATAATGCTCCAAACATCCCACTATTAACCTTCCCCCTCCATTTTACCAAAGATTTCAGTGTTCTTTAGCATTCCAGTTGCATTTGTCCTTCAGCCCCTCTGCTTATGCACTTTGCTTTATTACCTTAGTACTTCCTACTTAGCCAATTTAAATTCTTTGGGCAATCATTATATTAATTTTCTTACTTATCCCCTCCCTTAGTGTCTTTGACCTTCTCTTCCTTTGCAGTTCTCTTTTGGATGAACTGCCCAAACCCAAAACCAAACCCACTTCAGACTCATAGTGATCCTGTAGGACAGAGTAGAACTGCCCGATGGGGTTTCTAAGGCTGTAATGTTTACGAAAGTTGACTGCAACATCTTTCTCCTGCAGAGATGCTGATGGCTTTGAACCATAAACACAACACCCCTAGGGCTTCCTGAATAAACTACAATCCTGGTTAAATCCAGTTTTGCCTGTTCTTGTGGAGCTGATAAAATAAGACTTCCATATTGACTGATCATATTTTAAATTGTTGATGCTAATCTGAAGTAAAGCTATCTGTTTTATTTCCCTGGCTTTCAAACTTTAACAATTGTTTTATAGTTTCTTTTTTCAAACTTCCAACACTATCTCTTCCATACTTACTTGACATAACTTTCATAAGTTCCCACTTCCTCATCTCTCCTGCCCAGTTGTGTATTTAGTTTCCCCATTGGCTGTTCTGAATGAATAAATTGCTTCCTGTTCTAAGCTAGAGCTCATCCCTTCAACTTTTGCTTTAAATCTTCATCTTTTATTCAAGAGTATTGCTTAAGCTATTCTTCCTTTTTCCTGAATCATCAATTCTCTGTGCTTTTACTAGATCATTCTTATTTGCAAACCAGCGTGTAGTTACTTCTCGAAAATGGGGAATGTAGGAGTGGGAGAGGGTTGGTCCTCTTTAGATGTTACTTCTTTTCTATCTGCTACTGCATTTCTCTTATTTAACAGCAGAATTCCTTCAAAGAGTTGACCAAGTCTAGCTTGTCTTCATTCCTTTGCTCCATTACTCTTCTAAAACTATTCTTTTTTTAGGTTAAAATTGAAGTCTGGAAAAAAAGCTTCCTCAAACTCATTGCAGTTCAGTCAAAACCAACTCACAGCTGACCTCCTAGCAGGTTTTGTAAACTCCAGCAGAGTATAAATTTCATGGAAAGAGATTTCCTATCTTTCTCCTGCTGGTGGATTTGAACTGTCAGTCTTTGGATTGGCAGCACAGTGCCTTATGGTTTGGCCCCTACAGTTCAAGTTCTCATCTTCCTTAACTTATAAGGAGTACATGAATATATGAATGTTTGTTGGTAGGTGCAATGAGAAAATTACTGAAAACACTAAAGTATAAAAATTACTGCTGTTAATAATGTGCTAGGGGGGAAAAGATACTTTGCATTTATACATATTCGGTCCACATGTTTTTTGTTAAACTTTAAGTAGGATGACAAGATGATGACAGAATATTCCAGAATGAAGAAAACCATCAGCCTGATGCTGGAGGAATCCACTGAATAATGGCCATTGCTTTCATTTGTGTGACTGGGAGTGGGGGGGAAAGATTATTACAAGGTATAATTGGTGGCAAGGACAATCCATCACTGTTGTTGTTGGAACTCGAAAAACTGGGAAAAACCATGTTGGCATAAGGAAATTAGAAGATTAAAAACATTAACAGGAGCAATACCAGAGGTACACGGTTCAAATCCACCAGATGCTGTGCCAGAGAAGGAGCAATCTCCTCCTGTACCAGTCAGATCTGATTTGATGGTACACGCACACAAAATAATAAAAATAAAATAAAAAAATAAGAAAAAACAAACAAACAAAAAACATTAACAGGAATGGTTCTGAGGGCTCTGGCTACCTTTCTGTGTAGTGATTTGGATATGACTCTTGACCACGTGGCCCCGAGGGATAGTCACCAGAATGCACCTTTTTTTGGTATACATTTTTTTTTTTTAATTTCAAATACCTATCATTAAGTTGATCTCCAGTGGCCTAGTGGTAAGAAGCTGCGCTGCAATCCCAGAAGCGCACACTTCAAGTCCACCAGCTGCTTTGTGGGAGAAGGTGGGCAATCTCCTCCTGTGCAATTAACTGCCTCTGAAGACCCACTGAGGGTCAGCTATGGCTCGTTCCCGCTTGATGGTACACTGTGACAACAACAACATCATTAAGTTATTCCTTAGGACAACCCAAGAGATCACCCCATGCAGTTTATATACAACTTATAGACCAATGGAAAGTACTTTAGCTGAAGCCTGACTGCTGACCAGAGAATATACTTCTGAGTAGATTGAATGAAGAGGAAGAAACTGAGAAGGAAAATGCCACTCAGAATCAAACTTCAGTCATCATCAGGGCAAGTATTTTGTTTTTCACAGAAATGGAGGCTTGTTTTGGAAGATTGGCATACAGTATGGAGGTTCCATGTGTCTCCTTAGCTACACGCATGGTTGGGCTGCCTGAGTCAGTGCCACTTAAGTTCCCTGCCAGCCAGCCTCCCGAAGCAAAAAGTCCCAAGTTGAGGCTCAAATTCCTCTGGAAATCATTCCTCTTGGAGGCTAGGCAGTAGTCACCCCAAAGCCAGTCTCCAATTTTAGAGGATGTAAATCGCATTGGAAGAGATTGCCTATCTTTCTTCTATAGAGCAGCTGGTAGATTTGGGCTGTATGTCTTTGAGTTTACAGTGTAACTCCTTACCTGTTAGGCCCCCAGAGCTCCTTTGGGTTCACTTGGGAGTTGTAAATATACTTTCAATGGCACTTTTCTTGAGCGCACAACTGCATGGTTGGTGTAATGGTCAGAAAGCATCAAATGACACCTGAACAAATGTTAAGAATCAAAATGGAGTTAGGACTCCCCTTTGGACTCAGCCTTCCACAATGTAGGTGGAAGCTTCAGAATTTGAGATCTAATACAAGGGAAAGGTAAATAGTGGTATTCTGAGATGGGTGAATGGGTTATAGGGGAAGGAAAGAGATTTAGATGTACTTTACAGATAACCAATTTCTTTTGAATTGTTTAATTTCCTAATGTTGCTATAACAAATAAAACAAAGTGAGTGAGTGACTTTTTTTTTAAAGTAGGAACTTTATTTTGGATCTTAGTGGCATGGTATTCCAAGTATAACTTTTATTGACCATAACAAGATAGCTGCATTGATTTAGACATTCCATGCATTCTGTCAGAAGTTACCCTGATATGATATATATAGCTTCTGGCATTTGTGCCTTCTCTGTACTATTCTTTTCTCTCTTACCTTTCCATCAGGGCAGATCTTCTTTCCTGGCTTTCACTGTCCTGACTTAAAAGTGAGTGACTTTTATGAGCCGAACTTAATTTTCAGCTTGTTCTTTTTTTTTTGACACTCATTTTATGTGGATTTGCTTACAAAGTTTGTATACATCGTGTTTCACACTATTCTTCATTCACCTTGTGTTTCATACAATCATTCCTATTCATTATGGTTTTTTAAAAAATTTGTTTATTCCTATTCATTATTTTTTATAAAATTAATCACCATTGGACTTTGCCCACCACCTCTGCTCTCACTCTGCCCCCCCCCTTGGGTCCCCATACATGTTTTACTAGTTATCCTTCTATTAACAAAGACACTCTTTTGGATTGATTTCACTGAAATTACCTGGGAAAGCTGCAATAATTTTGCTATGGTTGGAATTTCCTTCTTCCCTGTTTTTTCCCTTTTTTTTCTTTCTTCTTTTCCTATTAGGTGTCCTTGAGTTGACTAGCGCTAGTGACCTTACAAATAACAGATCTGAATCTTGCTTTGTCTTCTTATCAACTCTGATAAACTTGAGATACAGTCATTGTGTAAATCCATTTCCTTGAGAGTCTTTGCTGACCCTCTACCTTTCCAAGCATGATGTCTTTCTCTAAGAACTGATCTTTCCTATCAACACGTGAACAATGTGAGATGACATTTCACCATTCTTCCCACCAAAGAGTACCCTGCTTACACTTTCTCCAAGACATATTTGTTTATGGCAGTACATGAGTTATTCGGTGTTCTTCTCCAACACCACAGCTCAAAGGCATCAATTATTCTTCTGTCGTCTTTATTCATTGTTCAACTTTCAGAAGCATAGCAAGTAATTCAAGAGACCATGGTCTGGATTGTTGTTGTTATGTGCTGTCAGTCGCTTGCGACTCATAGCGACCTTATGTACAACAGCTCTAAATTCTGCTCTGTCCTGTGCCAATCTCATTGTCTCCGACACACTCATCCCAATTACCCCAGTCACCGAATCAATACACCTCCCAGAGGGCTTTCCCCTCCTGCACTGTCCCTCCACCTTCCCAAGCATGATGTCCTTCTCCAAGGACCGGTCTCTCCTTACAACATGACCAAAGTATGTCAGAGGAAGCCTCAGAATCCTTGCCTCCAAGGAGCAGCCTGGTTTAACCCTCTCTAGGATGAATCTGTTTTCTTAGCAGTCCATGGCACCCTCAGCACTCTTCTCCAACTCCAAAGTGCAAAAGCATCAATTCTCCTTCTATCCTCTCTGTACCAATGGTCTGGATTAGGCTCACCTTATTCTTCAACCTGACATCATTGCTCTTTAGTATTTTGGAGAGTTTCTTGACAGCAGATTTTCCCAGTACAATATGTCTTTTGAGTTCTTTTTTTAAATAAAAAAAATAAAAATTTTTATTTTATGCTGGTTTACTTACAAAGTTCATAGACATTGTTTTCACACCGGATCTTTCCCATTTCCTTTAACTATCCCTCTCTCCACCCATCAAATTGTACGATCCTATGCTTAACTCTTTGCCCCCAACCTCATCCCTTTGCTTCCACACTCCCCAGTTTTTTTATTTATTGACTGCTGTTACAAAAGATTACTTGATTGTGGAACCAAGTTACGATAAAATAATTCACAACTTCAACCTTTTCTTCCATCAGTCATAATGTTGCATATTGACCCAGTTTTGAGGATTTTTGTTTTCTTTTCTTTTCTTTTTTTTTTTCTTTCTATAATTATATTTTATTAATTTTCATAAACATTTACAGAGATTTAGGGCTTCCACTCATTCATTGTTGCACTATTCTCTCTACCCTCCTCCCAGTTTGTTCTTGTCCAAATGCCACAGTGCTTGTCAAAGCCAGTTCTGATTAATCTTCTTTGTCAGTGTGTCCTTTGCCATTCCCTATCACTCCTCCCTGAGAGAGACTTCACCCTGAGTCATAAGGAAAAGGGGACGGCGTATTCTCTTAGCTACTTCCTGCTGAAAAGGGACGCTGTGGGTTTCAGGGTGAAGATCTTCTCTCACTACTCTAAAGGGCCCCTTTGGCAGTAGGAAACACATAGACTATTATGGAGATTGATTTTGGAATTCAGATGCACTCTTATTGATTGTGCTTGGCTGTACATGTACATATCCTTCAAGATGTATCATGGGGGTGTTGCAACCTAGTAGACACAAATTTGACTAACAAGTTATAAGTACATGAGTCCAAAAATTATGGAAAAGTAAAAGAAAAGATTCTTTCATTGTTTTACAAACACTCCCCCAGATCCCCTCCACCATGCAGCCCTCGCTCTAGTCTCCTGTGATGACAGAAATACCCAGTTACATCTCTCTTTTAGACGGTTCTCTCCCTCCTCTGTTTCAGTGCAGTATACATTATTGAACCCATCTTACTCAGTCTGGATTTTTGTTTTCTTGATGTTGAGATGTTACCCATTTTGAAGACGTAATCTTTGATCTTCTGCAGTAAGTGCTTCAAGTTCTCTTCTCTTTCAGCAAGTCATATCATCTGCATAACACAAGTTGTTGAGTTTTCCTCCAATCCTGAGGCCACATTTTTTTTTAAATATAGTCCAGCTTCTCGAAGTATTTGCTTAGCATATAGTTTGTGTAGTATGGAGAAATGATACAATCCTGATGTACACATTTCTTGATTTTAAACATGCATTCTTTTCTTGCTTTATTTGGACAACTTCTTGGTCTAGGTTGCACATGAGCACAATTAAATATTCTCAGATTCACAATCTTCTCAAAGTTAGCCATAATTTAGTATGATCCACACAGTCAGATGCCTTTTCATAATCAATAAAACAAAGATAGACATCCTTCTGGTATTTTTTGCTTTCAGCCAAGATACACATATTATGTTGGTAGTGATATCTTGATACTATTGCTGCTTGTATGTCCAGCTTGAATTTCTGGCAATTTTCCGTCAGTGTAGTATTCTAGCCATTTTTAAATGATCTGCAGCACAATTTTTATTGCCTAGGATATTAATATTTTGATAATTTCCATATTCTTTTAGATCACCTTTTGGAACTATGAATCAAGGGCACCAGCACCAGGGGGAGGCTTTCTCTCTGTTGGCTCTGTCAACTCTTCAGCATCTGCCCCTGATGCTTTGGTGATATTCAGGTGCCTTGCTATCTACTTTATCCCATCTGTACTTGTGTGATGAGTAGGATACTCTGCTCACATTAAAAGTGCCACAGACACTAGGGAGCTCTGGTGGCCTAGTGGCAAGAAGCTGCACTGTAATCCTGAAGGCACACGTTTTGAATCCACCAGATGCTGTGCTGGAGAAGGGGGCAATATCTACCTGTGCCAGTCGAAGCCGATTCCGTGGTACACTGGGGGGAAACACAGTGCCTCAGACACTAAGGGGAGGGTTGTTATGAGTCAGGATCTACTTGATGGCAGTTTGGTTAGGTTTGATTTTTGGTGTTTGATTGTATTGTGCTTAATCTGCTCTTTTAGATCTTAAAGTGATTGGTTTAAAACAGACTACACAGATTTGTTCATAGGATTGCTATGAGTCGTGCTCTACTAAAAGGAAATCAGTAACATCATACTGAGATTACATCAGGAGGTGTAAATAAAACAAAAACAACCCACTACCATCCAATCAATTTCAACTCACAGGGACCCTGTGGGACAGAACAGAATGTTTTTATGCTTTCCAGGGTTGTAAATCTTTAAGGACACGAACTGCTCCATCTATGTCCTAATAAGCATCTGGTGAATTTGAGCCGTTTAGTTAGCAGCCAAGTACTTTGCATTGTGTTACTAAGACTCATCTACGAGTATAGAAATTAGAATTTATGACATAGCCTGTAGGGAGTTGAACTGCTCACCCAAAGGCAGTTTTTCTCTGGTGGTTCTAATCCACTAGGATCTGAGGAGAAAGATGGACACCCTTCTCTCATGCTTTTATAGCCTTCAAAACCTACTCTAGGCTTAGCTGTGAGTTGACTCCAACTACCCAGCAGTGAGTAAGCGAGAGAGTAATTTTTATTTTTTGAGACACAATTCATCTTGAATAGTCTATAAATGTTGTTGTTGTTGTTAGGTGCCGTCGAGTTATAGACGACTCATAGCGACTCTATGAACAAAAGGCCCGAGTACTGTTCATAGAGTTTACAGAAGCAAGCCATTTCGGAAGTGGATGCCGCTCCTGCTTCCAGGCTTGTTTTAATTGGGAAGTTCCAGCCAACACTGTCCACCATGGGTACCCATTACCACGATTGGCACATCACTGTCACAGTGTTCAGCATCACAGCAACCATGAGTTACCTCTGTACAGCTATACACAGACCAGTGCTATACTACCTGGAAGAATGTTTGACAGAAAAACAATTTGAAATCTCAAAACAGTCTATAAATATACATGTTTATCTGCCCCACTCTTAGTTTAAGCGTTCAAAACCACACAAGAGTTGATAGATCACTACATTGATAATCTGTATTTCCTTCATCTAGATTTGTCAACTGATAATATCCTGGTGCGGTTATTTTGTCTCTCAAAATTAACCACACTTGCTTCCTCCACCATCTGAAAGTAGGCTGCAGATAACATGACACTTTGCTTTTAAATACTTCAGCATCTGTCTCCTAAGAATGAGCACATTTTTATTTGGAATATAAGTAATACAGCGTTTTTCAATTTAATGTTTTTTCACATGTACAATTTAGTCACATTAATTATCTTAACCATGTTGCGTAACTACTACCAATAATCCATTGGTAAGCTTGTATGCTTTTTTTTTTTTCATTATTAAATTTCCCATCTTTACAAGAAGCTCCTTGGAGGCAAGGATTTTGAAGCGTTGTCTGACATACTTTGGGCATGTTGCAAGGAGGGAATGGTCCTAGGAGACGAACATCAAGCTTGGAAGGATGGAGGGACTGAGAAAGAGAGGGATACTATCAATGAGATAGATTGATATAGTGACGAGGGTAATGAGAGTAGGTGTGTGGAGACAGTAAAGTTGTCACAGGATAGAGCAGGTTTCAGGGCTTTGTATATAGGGTCACTATGAGTTACTGCAGAAGGTCAAGGACTGCAGCCTTCAGTATGGACTGAGGCTCAATGTCAAGAAGCAAAGATTCTCACCATTGGACCAATTGGTAGCATTAGGATGGATGGCGAAGAGATTGAGATTGTTCACAGCTTCAATTTGCTCGGCTCCACAGTCAACACTCTTGGCACCAGCAGCCAGGAAATCAAAAAACATATTGCGTGGGAAAGTCTGCTGTTAGGGACCTCTCTAAAGTACTCAAGAACAACGGTGTCTCTTTGCAGATGAAGGTGGGCCTGATACAGGCCATGGTCTTTGCAATCACTTGTTAGGCATCAGAGAGTTGGACAATGACTAGGGTGGACAAAAGGAGAATTGACGCCTTTGAGCTGTGGTGCTGGAGAATAGTATTGAATGTACCATGGACTGCCAAGAAAACAAACAGATTCATCCT
>NW_006399807.1:35711-58887 GCF_000299155.1 Elephantulus edwardii
GGTGACTGGGCCAATCGGGATGAGTGTGTAGGAGACAATGAGATTAGCACAGGACAGAGCAGAGTTTAGAGCTGTTGTACATAGGGTCGCTGTGAGTCTCAAGCGACTCGACGGCACATAACAACAACAACAACAACAACAACAACAATATATTATGGATCTGAAAGCTGGACAATGGATAAGGAAGACTGGAGAAGAATCAGTGCCATTGAAATGTGGTGTTGATTAAGAGTTGGCTGGGAGTACCATGGACTGCCAAAAGAAAAGTAAATCTGTCTTGGATGAAGTGTGACCAGGGTGTTCTCTAGAGGCAAGGATGGTGGAACTTTGCCTCAGATATTTTGAGTATGTTGTCAAGACAGGCCAGTTCTTGGAAAAAAAACCAGCATGCTGGGAAAGTTGAAGGGTCAGTGAAAGAAAGGAAGAACTTCAATGAGGTGGGTTGACACTGCCACAGTGGGCTTGAGCATGATGGATTTGAGCATGGTAGAGATCCTGAGGATGGTGCAGGATTTCAATCTTAAGGTTGCTGTGAGTTGTCCACTTGACAGCACCTAACGACAAAAACCACAACAACCAACAACACTAATATCACCAGTTAGAAAGAATGAGAGGAAAGGAATGGATCATAGCAGATAGAACTCTTTCATGGATTTTCAACCTTTAAATAAAGTATGCAGTCTTATGCAGGTATGTTTTTTTCAGTTCTGCAGCTGAGTTGAAAGCTCTTTTTTTGAGAGTTGTATGAATAGTCTGTTATGCATAGAATATTTTTTTGAGGAGGGTTGCTATGAGTTGCAGGTGACTCGATGGCACATAACAACAACAACAACAACAACATTGCAATTTGAGTAAAAGTTTACAGAGCAAATTAGTTTTTCATTCTTCAATTCATACGCATTATATTTTGTGACATTAATTACAATCCTCGCTGTATACAGCATTTTCCCACTTTCTACATGTTTTTTTTATTTCCATTTGTCCTTTCTCCTATCCCTTCTTGCCTTCTACACTTTATCCCTGGACAAATGCTACCCTTTTGCTCTTGTATGGTTGATTGTTCTTAGGAGTGTGTTTTGATCACCTTATAGGCCTATCTATTGTTTGAGTTGAGTCATGGAGATGATTTCAAGTTCTTCAGCCTGAATTTCAAAAGTGCTTAAGAGCCATAGCCTTGAGAGTTCCACCAGTCTCCAAATGACCAGTTAACCTGTTCTCCTTTTACGGTTTTGAGCTTTGTTTCACATTTTCCTTCTGTTTCATCAGAGACCTTCTGTTGTGCTTCTGCCAGAGTGGGCAGTAGTGGTAGCCAGTCACCATTTAATTCTGTCTCAGGGTCATGGAAAAAGAAAGTCACTGGTCCATTAGTCCTTTGGATCAATAGTCTTTGATTTTCTTTACTCTTTGTTCTGGATTTGAAGAATACAATAGATGTTCTCCATCCTACTGTTGAGTAGTGACAGCTGTCGAGGTAATGGAAACAGAGGTTTGTATGGTTCTTTAGTTATTTGGACCTTTAGGGCCATGTGTCTTTGATTTTCTTCACTCTTTTTGCTGTGGACAGGGAGATATCAGTAGTTGCACATCAGATAACTACTCACAAGTTTTTAAGGCCCCTGTTGGTACTCAACAAAGTCGGATGTAGAACACTGTCTTTCTAGTCTGTTTTTTACATTTGGCTCTGATGGCTCCCCAAGACTATGACTCTGACCTCCTAGGCCCAGTGACTCATTCACTAAAGGTATTTAGTTATGGTTCAAAAATTTTAATAATTTTCTACCCTGCTTATTCTACTAGTATACATAGCCTCTTTATACTATGTACAGATACATATGTAGACATCTCATCTACTTAACCTATATAATTGTGAATATAGTCTCATTTACCTCTATCTGTTTATCTGGCCTGCCAGCCTGTGTAGATATATTAATAAACTGGTGTGTTATTACTTATAATGTCAGTTTTTGTATGCAGTAATATTTACCTCTGTCACCTAATTTTTGTGCACCACTCTGTGTCTTTCTTTACCTTAATAATATTGTGTTCATTATGCCTTTTTGGTATATTGCCTTTCCATTTGCCCAATTGGATATGTGTCTCTTGATGAAAGGATGTTTCTGTGTGTAAATCTTTCCTTAGCTGTTTATAGTAGTGTACTCATACAATATTTGTCCTTTTGGCTTATTTCACTTGGCATAATATCCTCCAGATTCATCCACTTCATATTTCCAGGATTTTTCATTGTTTTTAACATTTGTGTTTGTACCATAGTTTTTTATCCATTAATCTGTTGATGGACACTTAGGTTGTTTTCATATCTTTGCTATTGTGAATAATGCTGCATTGAACATGGGTGTGCATATATCTATTCATGTTCTACCTCTCCTTTCTTTAGGATATATGCCTAGTAGTGAGATTGCTCAAATGGTATTTCTAAGGAGCTGCCATGCTGTTTTTCCATAGTGTTTTCATCACATTACAGTTCCACCATAGTTTATAAACTTTCTAGTCTCTCTACACTTTTTGTTGTTTTCTGTTTCATTGGACTTTGGAGTTGTTACTGGGTTGAGATGGTATCTTACTGTTTTGATTTGCATCTCTTAACAATGGGCTTGACCACAGTGGAGACTGTGAGAATGGTTCAGCATAGGTCAGAGTTCCAATCCTTATTGGTATGAGGAGCTATACGTTGTATTCAGTAGCACCTAACAACAGTCTCCAGCATCATTTCTGTTTCCAAGTTCCTGTTTCCCAACTACTGATCCTTCTTCCCTGTTCTCAACTTCTGTAGTCCAGTCACCCATTATTACTAGTGCATCTTGGTTGCATATTTGATCAATTTCTGATTGCAACCATTGGTAGAAATCATCTGTTTACTCCTGTTTGACTCTGGTTGTTGGTGCATATATTTGAATGATAGTGGTATTAACAGGTCTTCCTTTTATGCATATGGATGTGATCCTGTCACAACATTTTATTTCAAGATGGATCTAGAAATGGTCTTTTTAACTATGAAAGTGACCTCGTTTTTCCTCACCTTTTTCATTTCTTATGACCGGTCCTTAGAGAGGGACATCACGCTTGGGAGGGTGGAGGGACAGCGCAGGAGAGGAAGGCCCTCTATGAGGTGGATTGATTCAGTGGCTGGGATAATTGGGATGGGAGTGTCAGAGACAGTGCGATTGGCACAGGACAGAGCGGAGTTTAGGGCTGTTGTACATAGGGTCGCTATGAGTCGCAAGCGACTCGACGGCACATAACAACAACAACAACATGATTTATTCATTACAAACACCTTTTATAAGAAACACAAACAGTGAGGACCTCACCTGATGGCCTAAACAGGAATTAGATTGGTTCTATCTGAGGGTGGGAGGGAAATCACTGAAGAAGCTTATTATCATTTGTGAAAACTAGGTCAGGTGCTGATTGTGGTCAGATCATCAACTACTCATATTCAATTTCAAACTGAAGCTAAAGAAAATAAAACCCACAAGAATTAAAGTTTGACCTTGAGTCTATCCCTCCTGAATTTAAAGACCGTTTTAGGAACAGATTTGAGGCCTTGAATACTAATGACTAGATGAGGTATAGGAGGATATCAAGAACATTGTCCATGAAGAATGCAGAAGGTCATTACAAAGTTGGAGGAAGAAGAAAAGACCTAGGTGGATATCAGAAGAGACTCTGAATATTGTACTATAGCTCTGAGAAGACAAAACAAAGGGAACAAATCAAGATGTTAAGGAGCTGAATAGCAGATTTCAAAGGGCAGCATGGGAAGACAAAGCATTTTAATGAAATGTGCAAAATGTAGAAATTGGAAAAGCAAAAGGGATGAACTTGCTCAGCATTTCTTAAGCTGAAGGAAGTGAAGAACAAATTCAAGCCTTAAGTTGCAATACTTAACGTTGCTATAGGCAGAATGTTGAATGACCCAGGAAGCATCAAAAGAAGGTGGAAGGAGTACACAGAGTCACTATACCAAAAAGAATTGGCTGACACAGAAAAATTTCATGAAACAGCATATGATCAAGAGCCAATGGTGATGAAAGAGGAAGTTCAAGCTGTTCTGAAGGAATTGGCAAAAAACCAAGGCCCCAGATTTCACAGCATAACAGTTGACAAAATTCAGCAAACAGACAGTGCCCTGGATCTGCTCACTAGGTTGTGCCAAGAAATCTGTAGGACAGGAACCTTGCCATCTACCTGGAAGAGAATTGTATTTATTCCCATTCACAAAAAAGGTAATCCAACAGAATATGGAAATTTTCGAATAGTATCGTCAATATCCCATGTACTGACTGCAGGCTGACTTTAGAAAAGGCCGTGGCACTAGGGACATTATAGCAAATGTTAGATGGATCTTAGCTGAAAGCAGAGACTACCAGAGGAATGTATGTGTTTCATTGACTATGAAAAGGCATTTGACTCTTTGGAGCACAACAAATTGTGACTACCCTTGAGAAGAACAAGAATCTCAGAACACTTGATTGTGCTTATGCGAAACCTCTAATTGGACCAGGAGGCTATTGTCAGAACAGAGCAAGGAAACACTTCATATTTAAAAATCAGGAAAGATGTATGCCAGGGATGCATCCTGTCTCCATTCCTTTTCAATCTATATGCAGAACAGATCATCCAGGAGACTGGACTTTATGAAGAGGAATGTGGCATCAGTATTAGAGAAAGACTCATCAACAACCTGCGTTATACAGATTAGACAATCTTGCTTACTGAGGAGGACATGAGACATTTGCTGCAGAAGGTCAAGGACTGCAAACTTCAATATGAATTGAAGTTCAACATAAAAACCCCCCCTAAAATTTTTACCACTAGGCCAACTGGCAACATCATGGTAGACGGGAAGAGAGATTGGGATTGCTAACAGCTTCAGCTTACTTAACTCCACAATCAATATACTTGGACCAGCAGCCAGGAAATCAAAAGATGAATTGCGTTGGGAAGATCTGCTGTCAGGGACATCTCCAGAGTACTGAAGAGCAACAATGTAAGTCTGAAGTCTAAGGTGCACCTGATCCAGGTCATAGTCTTTGCAATTATTTTATATACATCAGAGAGCTGGACAATGACTAAGGATAATAGAACAAGAATTGATGTCTTTGATTTGTGGTTCTGGAGAAGTGTGTTGAACATACTAAGAGAACAAATAGATCTGTTCTGGAGAGGGTAAAACTAGGCTTCTTGGAGTAAAAAATTTTGAAGCTCCATCTGACATACTTTGGGCATGTTTTCAGGAGCGACCAGTGCTTGGAGAAGGCCATCATGCTTGTTAAAGGTGAAGGGATGACATAAGAGAGGAAGACCCTGGATGAGATGGATTGACTCAGTGACTAGGGTAATGGGTGTAGGTGTGTCAGAGACAGTGAAATTGGCTCAAGATAGAGCTATTGTACATAGGATTGCTATGAGTCACAAGTGACTTAATGGCACATGTACAACAACAGCAACAGTAGTTAACACTCAAAAACATGCATGTAACATTTTTTTTTCTTTGTACTATTTTTTTTTCTTCTCTTTTTTTTTTCTTTGTACTATTTTATTCAAGGTTGGTGAAATGTGTTTGTCTCTGGCCAAATTGACAATGGACAGAGTAGTTCTTATGTGTATGAAATGTGCAACTACTAACATTGTTTCAGTGGTATGGTAATGTGCTAGAAATTCCACATACATTAGAGAAATCAGAACCTACAGATTTATGGTAATTTTTTGGACCAGCCACCACTTCAACCTTTTTTTTAAAAAAAAATTGTATCCAGAAAATATATCCTGTGTCCATATATTTCTTGTTTTTTAGTTCAACTTCAGTAGGAAACTGGGATGTGGTTAAATTTGTTATAGAATAGAGAATGGTGTATGTCTTTCTTTTTAAGTAGAAAATTACTTGTACCTATGACTTAAGGCATGAATGACATAGTACATGTGTTGGTACAGTCCTTTCCTGCCATCATTGCTGGACAGCCATATTTATTACTTCTGAGTTCAAATGTATCCTCAGAATTCTTATTTGTAATGTTCTAGAAAGTTTCTACCAATTACTCTGAAGATGACATATGATGTGAAATCTGACTTTTAATTCATGGTGGAAGAATTTGGTTCACAAGATAAAAATGTGGAAAATAGTACATAAATTAGAAATTAGCCATGAATCGGTTATCAGCATTATCAAGAGTTTATCACAGTAATGACCAATGAGAGGCCCAAATAAAGCTTGTATAGGGATACAGTACTGATTCTATCATCAAATCATTGATCTCTATTCTTTCCTTTTTTCCAAAGATTCTACACTATTTGCTGAACTTAATTATCTTATGGACACTGATGAATTACAGTTGGATGCAGCAAATGAAACTTATGTAAGTATATTATAGCAGAGGTTGTATGACACTTAATTTTTACTTTAATTATTACTAACAGGCTTCAGGATAGTAGGTTTAGATTAGTCATTTAAGTTAAAGCATTTTACAACCACTGCATAGGAAAGCTATTTGCATTGTATAGCCAGTAAATGTAAGATTTGTAGATATTACATTGATATATATGAGAATATATTATGCTAAGTGTATTTTTCCCTCAGAGTTTTCAAAAAGTAATTTATCACCCTGCTTCTTGTTGTTTTTTCAGAAAGTTAGCTCCATAGGCAAACAGCTCTTTAGTACCTTAACGTGAGAAATTGTTTTCCTTGTGGAAGAATGGTAACACAATTTTCAAACTAAAAAGGACTTGGAGATATTCTTGGTTTTTCTTTTATAAAATAATTAGGTAACAAGGGAACTCTGGTGGCCTAGGGGCAAGAAGCAGTGCTGCAATGTCCAAGGTACGCAGTTCAAATCCACCAGATGCTCCACTGGAGAAGGAGGGGCAATATCCCTCTATGCCAGTCAGATCTGCTTTGACAGTACACAAAAAGAAAGAAAAAAAAACATTAGATAATCTCTGAAGAGCCAGAGTTTATAAGTGCCAGTATGTTTCCATTAACATAGAATGGGCCTGTTAAATTTCCAGCCAAATGAAATTCTTATGGCTATAAAAGTATTTGATTTTTTTTGGCTAAGGGTTATCCGGGGGGCTGGGCTCTATGAGGAGAAATGTGGGGTCAAGATTGGTGGAAGATCTACCAACAATCTGCATTATGCAGATTGACACAACCCTGCTTGCTGAAACTTAGGAGGACCTGAAGCGCTTGCTGCGGAGGGTCAAGGACTGCAGCCTCCAATATGGATTGAGGCTCAATGTCAAGAAGACAAAGATTCTCACCACTGGGCCAATTGGCAGCATCAGGATGGATGGTGAAGAGATTGAGATTGTTCACAGCTTTAGTTAGCTTGGCTCCACAGTCAACACTCTTGGCACCAGTAGTCAGGAAATTAAAAGGTTTATTGCCATGGGAAAGTCTGTTGTTAGGGACCTCTCCAAAGTACTGAAGAGCAGTGGTGTCTCTCTGGAGACTAAGGTGCATCTGATACAGGCCATGGTCTTTGCTATCACTTGTTATGCATCAGAGAGTTGGACAATGACCAAGGAGGATAGAAGGAGAATTGATGCCTTTGAGCTGTGGTGCTGGAGAAGAGTATTGAGAGTACCATGGACTGTTAGGAAAACAAACAGATTTGTCCTGGAAAGGGTTAAACTAGGCGGTTCCTTGGAGGCAAGGATTCTGAGGCTCCAGACATGTAAGGAGAGACAGGTCCTTGGAGAAGGATATCTTGCTTGGAAGGGTGGAGGGGAAGGCCCTTTATGAGGTGGATTGATTCAGTGACTGAGAGTGTCGGAGACAGTGCGATTGGCACAGGACAGAGCAGAGTTTAGGGCTGTTGTACATATCGTCACTGTGAGTCCCAGACAACTCGGCAGCACATAACAACAACAAGGATTGAGTCAGAAGAATCATTGAAGTATGTCATAAAACTACTGTTGAGGCGTCGTGCAACAATGAATGAGTGGAAATCCACAAAAAAACCCCAAACCAAAACCAAAAACCCACTGTTGAGCCTCTTTAACACAGTATTGCTCTCAGGTATGCATCACTGCTAAATTTACTCATACTGTTGTTGATGTTATGTGCTCTTGAGTTGGACCTGTCTCCTAGCTGAACCTCTAGATTGCCTCTCCTTCTCCCACAGAGCAGTTGGTGGGTTCTAACGGCATACCTTTGAGATTGCAGCACAGCTTCTTGTTTGGTGAACATGTTTTTGTTAGAGGCTGTTGATTCCAGTTCATAACAGTCTTATGTACAACAGAACAAAGCACTGCCTGATCCTGTATCATCTTTATAGTTATTGCTGTATTTTAATTCATTGTTGCAGCCAGTGAGTCAATTTAGCTTGTTGAGTGAGGGTCTTCTTATTTGTTGACCCCTTACTCAACATAGTGTCCTTTTTCAGGTATTGATCCTTCTTCATAAGATATCCAAAGTAAGTGAGACAAGGTCTCACCATCATCGCTTCTAAGGAGCAGTCTAGCTATAATTTTTCCAAGACAGATTTATTAGTTTTTCTGTCAGTCATTGATATATTCAGTATTCTTTGCCCATGTTGTGTTGTTGTTAGGTGCTTTCGAGTCGACTCTAACTCATAACAACCCTATGTACAACAGCTCTGAACGCTGCTCTATCCTGAGCCAATTTCATCATCTCTGACACACCTACCCCCATTACGCCAGTCACTGAGTCAGTCCATCTCTTCCTGGGTCTTTCTCTCTTGCACTGCCCCTCCACCTCTCCAAGCATGATGTCCCTCCCCAAGGACTGCTCCCTCTTTGCAACATGCCCAAAGTATGTTAGATGGAGCTTCAAAATCCTTGCTTTCAAGGAGCAGCCTGGTTTCACCCTCTCTAGGATGGACCTACTTGTTCTCTTAGCAGTCCATAGTATAATCAATACTCTTCTCCAGCACCACACTCAAAAGCGTTGATTATTCTTCTATCATCCTTAGTCCTTGTCCAGCTCTCTGATGCATACTAAGTAATTGTGAATACTATGACCTGGATCAAGTATACCTTAGTCTTCAGACTGACATCATTGCTCTTCAGTACTCTGGAGAGGTCCCTGACAGCAGATTTCCCCAATGCAATTCATCTTTTGATTTCCTGGCTGCTGGTACCAAGAGTGTTGATTGTGAAGT
Organism: Elephantulus edwardii; assembly: GCF_000299155.1. Classification (NCBI taxonomy): domain Eukaryota; kingdom Metazoa; phylum Chordata; class Mammalia; order Macroscelidea; family Macroscelididae; genus Elephantulus; species Elephantulus edwardii. The sequence goes on from NW_006399807.1 coordinate 44,855, forward strand.
AAAGCAAGCTAAAGCTGTTAACAATCTCACTGTCTATCATGATGTTGCCAGTTGGCCTAGTGGTGAGAATCAAGGCTGTAGTCCTTGACCTTCTGGAGCAATTGTCTCATGTTCTCCTCAGTTTTAGGAAGCAAAGTTGTGTCATCTGTATAGCACAGGTTGTTGATGAGTCCTCCTCCAATCCTGATGCCCTACCTGTCATTTAAATGCATCAATTCTTCTTCAGTCTTCTTCATTTTTTAGCTTTCACATGCATAGGAAGTGTTAGAAAATACCATGACTTGGGTTTGGTATTCCTTAGTTCTCAATGTGACATCTTTACTTTTGAACATTTAAAAGAACTATATTACAGCAGATTTGTTTTATTAGATTTGTCTAATGCAATATGTTGTTATATTTCTTTTTTAATTTTTTGGTCTTAATTCCTACCAATTATTGATTTGCATACAGTACTTCGGTTACATTGTGTTTCATTCATGTTATTGTGTTTTGTACAGTATGTTAGATTTCTTAACTGCTTCATCTATGGAAATTGATTATAGATTCAAGTGAAATAAAGTTCTTGATATCTGTCTTTTATCATGAAGTTGTTTATTGGGCTATTTGTGATTGTTTTGTTTTCTTTATGTTGAAGTCTTTGATCTTCATCAATAAGTGTTTGAAATTCTCTTTGCTTTTAGCAAGCAAGATTGCCATTTGAATATTGCAGATTGTTAAGGATCTTCCTCCAGTTGTGACATAATTTTTTGTTTTTCATATAATCCAGCTTCTTGTTTTATTTCCTCAGCATACAAATTAAATATGGGATTGAGCATGGCAGAGGTCATGTGGATGGTGTTAAGACAGGACAAATTTCTGATCTGTTGACCTAGAAACTTCTTTTCACTAGGTTTAGTAGTAGCAATTGTTTATGACAAATTATGTTGTGTAGTTTGATTTCAAGATGCATATTTTAGTCTTTAATTTTTTTTTTCTGATTTACCACCTGTAGGAAAATAATTTTGATAATCTTGATTTTGATCTGGATTTGATGCCCTGGGACTCAGACATTTTGGACTTCAACAACAAATTTCATAGAGGTAATGATGAGTTTCATTGATTAAAAGCTTTAAAGGATCCATTTTATTTTGTAATTGAGTGATACTTGAAATTAGGAGGGATTATTGGGTTATTCTGGTGGGTTAAAAGATTCCAGGGACTAGTTATCCCACTTCTGGTATAATGGTACAGAGAAATGTCTTACTAGAATGAACATAAATCATTTCATTTTTATGTTTCTAGTAGTAAGAAGCTGTGCTGCAGTCTCAGAGGCATGCATTTTGAATCCACCAGTTGCTCTAAGAGAAGGATGTCCAGGATCCTTCTGTGTGCAATTTACTGCCTCTGGAAACCCACTGGTGGGTCAGCTGTGGGTCATTTCCAACCTGATGGCACACAGAACAAGAAGAATAATGTTTCAGTAGTGTAATGAATGAGTAAATAATTCATTTCAGAAGTAGAAATATTGATTTTTCAATTATAAAAATATAAATTTTATGATTTTTAAATTATAAAAATATAAATTATAACTCTGTAAAAGATTTACCTGTCTGAGAACTATATCTCATTGCTGTTGAGTTAGAACCAACTTGCTGCTGACCCTCTAGCAGGTTTTCAGACACTAATTTACACGGAAGGAGACTGGCCATCTTTCTCCCTCAGAGTTGGGTGGATTTGAACTACTGAAGAGATGCTGCTTCTGGGTTAGCAACACAGCTGCCTACAGACTATGCCAACAAGGAGAAGGCTGGGTTACTAGAACCCGAGAACTTGGAGGACAGGTCCTATGTATTTGACACACAAGATTTCTGAAGTCTTTATGTAAAGTGAATTGTCTATAAATTTTTAAGGCTTAAGATTGCCTGGCACATAGTTACTATCTAATTTTTTTTTAATAGGAACTCTTTTTTTCCATTCTTTTTATTATTATTATTTTGTGTGTTTGTACCGTCAAATTGGATCTAACTGGTACAGGAGGAGATTGTCCCTCCTTCTCCAGCAGAACATCTAGTGGATTCGATCCACACACCTCACTATATACATTTTTAATGAATAAATAAATTTAAAAGGTAGAACCATTTCAGTGCATATTAATCAAATATTATGAGTAGTCATCTATTCTTTCTTGTTTTTCCATATATTTTTGGTGAGTTTTTCTTTTTGAAACTTATATTTTTGGCTTCTATTTGAAAGGCACAAAAGTCTAAATGGTAGGAAAATACTTTTTTATATTCTTATCCCTCTTCAATTCTGTCCCTTTCTAGAAACTAGAGTCACTCAGCTTAGTACCATTTTTTTATGCTTATTCTCTAGAGTATTAATGCAGCTTATAGATACATTGTTCTGTATCTTTAATTTTTTTCATATATTTTGTGAACTTAATTTTAATTCCTTACCTGGTTGAATTTCAAGAATAGATATACCCTGTTTTCCTTTTTATTTTTTCTGAATCTTTATTGCCAGTGGGGAAAAATATCTTTACTCAGTATTTTTCATTTAAAGATATTAAGGTGGAACCTCAACCACTTTCTCCAGCCTCATCAAGCTGTTCAGTCTCATCTCCTCAGTCAGTGGACTCATGCTCTTCAACTCAGCATGTTCCTGTAAGTAGGCTGTCTTTTACAATGAATTTATGAATACTACTACCTGGAAAAATGTGTAGCTGAGACGAGGCCCTATAATATCTACTAAATATTTACTATGAGCCAGGGGACATTGGTGTTTCAGTGGTGGTAGACTTCTTGTCTTCCATATGGGAAATCTGAGTTCAGTTCTTGGCCATTGCACAAGCACAGTATAATATCTACTAAATATTTACTATGAGCCAGGGGACATTGGTGTTTCAGTGGTGGTAGACTTCTTGTCTTCCATATGGGAAATCTGAGTTCAGTTCTTGGCCATTGCACAAGCACAGGTACTACCTGTCTTTCAGTGGAGGCTTGTGTGTGGCTGTGAGAACATATTTAGATGGAGCTTTCAGACTAAGAGAGAGTAGAAAGGACTGATGATCTCTTCTAGAACATCAGCCTGTGAATGTCTGTGGATCACAGGATCAGTTCCTGTTGGGCATGGAGTTGCCATGAGTTAGATTCTGACTCATCAGCTACAATAGTGAACCAGATACTTCACACTTTTTTGTTTAGTCCTGGGAAAAGAGACTTGAGGAAGGTGCTTGTGGAAACACAGAAGTTACTAGCCTCTTTGATTTTACTCTTGTTTTATGTACTCTTGGCTTCATAATTTAATTTTGTTAAATTTATTTCATACACTTTACCATTGTACTTATATTTTCTTGTTGTTTTGTGTCTCCTGCCTCTTCCCTTTGAGAACATTGAAGAATATAAGATGGCCTATTTTTTTAAGCCATATGACATAAAATAATTTCTTCAGTGTGGGAATAATGCCTAGCATTACCTCTTGAATGACTTAAAGATGTTAAAAAGGTCTGGGTAGCTCTCTGTCTAGACAATAGGCAAAATTCCGAAGGCCAGTACCTTTGCAGGATTAGTAGTTTTTTGGATTGGGCAAGGTAAAATAGAAGACCATGTCAAGATATTACTCTGCTATAAACGGATATCTTCATTACTTCTACGTTTAGTTAATTAGTAAATCCTGGTGTTAGTAGTCTACTTTATATCTTCCAGATTCATCATCTTTGGCCCTGTGAGGAAATCATTTCATCTGGGATAGGTTGATAGGATTTTTTAAAAAAATTTTATTAATTTTCATGAACATTTACAGAGATTTTGGACTTCCATTCATTCATTGTTGCACTTTTCTCCCTGCTCAGCCCTACCCTCAGTTCACTCCTCTCTTTGAAAAGTAAAAGAAAAAATTCTTTCATTGGTATACAATGCCCCCCGCATAACCCGTCCTCCCCCCACCCCTAGTATACTCCACTATGCAACCTTAATTCTGTACTCTTGTGATAACCATAATGCCCTATCATATATCACTTTTAAATTGTTCTCTCCCTCATCTGTTTCAGTGCAGTATACATAATTTATCCAGTTTTTCTCAGTCTCACCCCAACCCTGATGTCAGTCCCATTCTACAATAGTGGCACCATGCAGTATTTGTCCTTTTGTGATTGAATTACTTCACTCAGCATAATGTCCTCCAGGGTCACCCATTTTGAATAATATTGCATGAGGTCCTTGTTTTTCAATGCAGCATAGTATTCCATTGGGTGACTATACCACAGCTTCTCTACCTATTCGTTTGTTGATGGGCACTTGGGTTGTTTCCAGCTCTTTGCTATTGTGAACAAAGTGATAAACATGGGTGTGCGTATATCTGCTTGGATGTCAGTTATGGTCTCCCTAGGGTATATTCCCAGTAGTGGAATTGCTGGGTCAAATGGTATCTCTATTTGCAACTTTTTGAGAAAGCGCCAAACAGCCTTCCACAGTGGTTGCACCATTTTACACTCCAACTAACTGTGAATAAGGGTTCCAGTTTCTCCACACCCTTGCCAGCATTTGTTGCTTGGAGTTCTGTTAAATTTTACTATTCTGACTAATGTGAGATGATATAGTTGTCTTGATTTGCATCTCTCTTAGAGCTAGGGATTTTGAACATTTCTTCATTGGCCATCTGAATGTCTTCTTTGGTGAAGTGGATAGGATTTTTAAAAAAATATTCCATTGTGTTTTTGGTGAAAACTTACTCAGCAAGTAGGGCTCCTCTCATTTGACAGTTAAACAAATTGATCAGTGACATTCATTGTACTCTGGATGGTACATAAATTAATAAGATTTTAACTGGTATCTCTGCTTTCTAGTTCGCTAAACTTTTCTTGATAGAATGGTCTTCAAAGAGAGATCTTTCAAAATAGCAAATGGACTGTGTCAATCTTTTGCTTAAAACTCTTCACTGACTTTCTACCTCTTACGAAGATGAAACGAAAATTCCTGATATACTCGGCCCTTCATGATCTGGCCCCTGCGTGTCTTTTCCATCAGTTTGCTTCTTACTATCACACTACCCTTAGTTTAAGTCCTGAAAGAGCATCCGCCTGAGAGCTTCTACACTCTCCACTCATTCAGCAACTGTGCCAGCCACTGTTATGTTTTCAGATCTTTTTGCATATGTTTAACTATTGCCCTGAACTCTCCACTCATACAGCAACTGTGCCAGGCACTGTTATGTTTTCAGATCTTTTTGCATATGTTTAACTATTGCCCTGAAATATCTCCACTATTTTTTTTCTTCACTTGGAAAACTTTCACTCAGCTTATACAATCGAGTTAAAAAATTACTTTCTCTCGGGAGCTTTCCTCTGATTGCTGCTGTTGAAAGGCCTCTATACTCTTTCCGCCTCTGGCCGCCGCTGCGATAGGAGGAGCCCAATAACCTCAAAGCCTTCCGCTACAATGGACTGATCCACCGTGGGCGTGGAGCCGGCCCCCGACAACAAGGGGGTCGTGGTGGTGATGAAGCGGAGGTCAGGCCAGAGGAAGCCAGTCACCTCCTACGTGCGGACCACCGTCCACAAGAACGCCCGGGCCACGCTCAGCAGCATCCGCCACATGATCCGCAAGAACAAGTATCTGCCGGACCTGCGCATGGCCGCCATCCGCAGGGCCAGCGCCATCCTGCGCAGCCAGAAGAAGCCTGTGATGGTCAAGAGGAAGCGAACCCGCCCCACCAAGAGCTCCTGAGCACCAGCCGCCCCAGCCCCCCCAGCCCCCCAGCAATAAAGACAGCTTGTCTCCGCCAAAAAAAAAAAGAAAGGCCTCTATAGGCCCACAGTTTCTCCAACTGATTTAATGAACTTTACAGATTTGACTTAAATCTGAAATAAAAACTATATAACAATGTTTATTCATAGATGCCTGATTCCTATCCATATCCTTTTCATACTTTCTTTTTTAAAATTTTTTTAATTTTTATTGTATTATTTTTATATGTACCATCAAATCAGATCTGACTGGTACAGGAGGAGATTGCCCCTCCTTCTCCAGCAGAGCATCTGGTGGATTTGAACCACGTACCTCTGGGATTGCAGTGCAGTGTCTTGCCACTAGGCCTTTTCATACTTTCTTATAGAAAGAAGTGACTTACTGTATATTTTGTTATTCTCTTTCTTGCTTGTTTAACTTAATTGGTATATCCTCCAGATATTTCTAATTTCAGTATGTGGTATCTTCTTCATTCCTTTTATAGCTACTTAGTGTTCCAATGTGTGCTTATATCAGACTATTTTACAGGGTCTTTGTTGATGAGCATTTGTGCTAGTTTTCAAGTTTTTTCTAGATTCAGCTAATGCTATAATGAATAATATCCTATGTAAATAATCTTATATTTTTGTAGGAACTATTCAGGTAAGTGAGATTGGTGAAACTAGGGTAAATACATATATAATATTGTTATATATTACCAGAGTTCCCTCCATAGCTTTTGTACAATATTGTATTCCCATAAGCAGAGTGTGCAAGAAGGGCTCTTTTCCCCATAATCACTGAACAGTGTGTATGTTTAAACATTATATATTTTTTTTAAAAAAATTAAGTGTAGTTAAGCATATTATAATAGATTTTATTTCTGTTCTTTTTTGTGTGAACTGTCATTTGAAATGTTTTACTTATTTTTTGCTTGTTTTTTATTTTTTATATTACTCTGATTTATTTACAAAAATTTTACTTATTAATTGGGCTTTAGTGGTCATTTCCTTCTGTAGTGATTTATTTAACTTTTTATTATGATTTAAGTGAACATTTACATGTTGTTGTTATGTGCCATCTAGTTGCCTTCAACTCATTAGCTCTGAACGCTGCCCTATCCTGAGCCAATCTCATCATCTCTGACAGAACTATTACCTTTTCTCCAGTCACTGAGTCAATTCATCTCATCCAGGGTCTTTTTTCTCCTGCTCTCTTCCCCCATTCTTCCAAGCATTATGTTCCTTTCCAAGAATTAGTCCCTCCTGACCATGTACCCTCAATAAGTGAGACGGAGACTCAAAATCCTTGCTTCCAGGGTACAGCCTGGTTTCACCCTCTCTAGGACAGACCTGTTTGTTCTGGCAGTCCACGGTATGCTCAACATTCTTCTCCAGCACCGCAATTCAAAAGCATCAATCCTTCTTCTGTCATCTTTAGTTATTGACCAGCTTTTGGATGCATAGCAAGTAATTGCAAAGACCATAGCCTGGATCAGGCACACCTTAGTCTCTTGATTAACATAGTTGCTCTTTAGTACTCTAGAGAAGTCCCTGACAACAGACATTCCCAATGCAATTCATCTTTTGACTTCCTGACTGCTGTTGCCAAGAGTGTTTATTGTGGAACCAAGCAAACTGAAGTTATTAATAATCTCAATCTCTTCTGTCTGCCATGGCCCAGTGGTGAGAATGTTTGTTTTCTTGATGTTGAGCTTTAATCCATATTGAAGACTATAGTCCTTGACCTTTGATAGCAAATGCCTCATGTCCTCTTCAGTTTCAGCAAGCGTGGTTGTATCATCTGCATAATACAGGTTGTTGATGAGCCTTCCTCCAGTCCTGGTGTCACATTCCTCTTCATAAAGTCCAGCTTCCAAAAAAAAAAAAAAAGAAAAAAGTCCAGCCTGGATGATCTGTTTTGCATATAAATTGAAAAGGTATGAAGCTAGGCTGCATCCCGGACGCACCCCTTTTCTAATCCTGAACAATTCTGATTATACCTTTAAGTATAGTTTTCACATGAGCACAATTAAGTGTTGCGGGATCCCCATTCTTCTCAAGTTTAGTCACCAAATTGTTGTGATTCACATAGTCATATAGTCAAGGAAACACAGATAGACATTCCTGTGGTACTTTCTGCTTTCAGCCATCTAATGTTGGCTGTGTTGTCCCTCGTGCCGTGTCCTCTTTTAAACGCAGCCTGCACAGCTGGATAATCTTTATATTGTTGAATAACTTTCACACTTTGTTGGATCCCTTTTTTTGGGATGAGAATAAATATAGATCTCTTTCAATCAGTTGACTCAGTAGTTGTTCTCCAAATTTCTTGGCATAACCTGATGAGCATATCCAGACAACATCCATTTGCTGAACTATGTCAGTTGGTGTGCCATCAATTCCTAGGCTCTTGCCTTTTGCCAGTTTCTTCAGAGCAGCTTGAACTTCCTCCTTCATCACCATTGCCTCTTGATCATGTGTTGTTTCATGAAAGTCTTCTGTGTCAACCAGTTCTTTCTGGTATAGTGCCTGTGCGCACTCCTTCCATCTTCTTTTCATGCTTCCTGGGTAATTCAACATTCTGCCTTCAGCATCTTTAAGTATAGTAACTCGAGGCTTGAATTTATTCAATTCCTTCAGTTTAAGAAATGGCAGGCAAGTTTGTTCATTTTGGTTTTCTGACTCCAGCTCCTTGTATTCCATTCATCATTTTTTCCATTTTTTGTTTTATGACATTTATTGTACAGACACTACATTGTATCATCACTTTTCTCTCTGTGGTTTTTGTTCCTATTCATCCTTATACCCACTCCCTACTTTCTGAGCTTTATCCCTTGTGATCTTGTGTGGTTAATTACTCTAAGAATTGAGTACTTCCTTGGCTTAGTAGTCACTTTATAGATTTTTCTGTTGTTTGGATGTAATTTATACCACAGGGGTGAGTTTAGTTCCAGGCTCAGAGTGGCCAAGCGCCACAATCTCAGGAGCATCAGACCAAATCTGGCCATTATTAGGATTTTGAGTTATGATCTACCTTTATCTCCCACTCTGCCTAGGCCTCTCTATTGTAATCCCTCTTAGAGCAGTTAGAAGTGGTAATCGTACGCCATCTAGTTTTTCTGGTCTCAGTGTTTGGGAAGTGGAGGTTCGCAAGGTTTATTAGTGCTACCTGGTGATTTTTTCCATGCGACTTGGGTTTTCTTCATCCTGCCTTGCTACAGACAAAAAGAGAACAGGGGTTGCACCTTAGATGACTGCTTGCAAGCTTTTAAATCCCTGGTTGCCACTCAGCAGTGTAAGGTATAGAATGTGTTTTCGGGTTGTATTATGCCAGTTGACCTTAATGTCCCTGACATTGTCGTCCTGAGCTCCGATTACTAGTGACTCTTTCCTTTTGGATATTTGATTATGGTTGTTGTTGTTGTTATGTGCTGTTGAATCACCTGTGACTCATTACAATATTGTATACAACAGCTCTGAACTCAGCCCTGTCCTGAGCCAGTCTTCACTGACTCTGACACACCACCTACTCCACAGTTACCATGTCATTTCATCTCATCTGGGGTTTTCCTCTCTTGTGCTGTCCTTCCACCCTTCCAAGCATGATGTCCTTCTCAAAGGACGGGTCCCTCCTGGCCATGTGCCCAAAGTATGTGAGACAGAACTTCAAAATTCTTGCCTCCAAGGAGAAATTTGGTTTCACCCTCTCCAAGACAGATCTATTTGTTTTCCTGGTTGTCCATGTTATGTTCAGTACTCTTCTTCAGCACCAAAACTCAAAGGCATCAGTTCTTTTTCTGTCATCTTTTGCCATTGTCCAGCTCTCTGATGCATAGCATGTAATTAGTCATTGTCCAGCTTTCTGATGCACAGCATGTAATTGCAAAGATCATGACTAACTAATGCACACCTTAGTCTCTAGACTGACACCAATGCTCTTCAGTGCTCTGGAGAGGTCCTTGACAGAAGACTGTCCCATTACAATTTGTCTTTTGATTTTCTGACTGCTGGTGCTAAGAATGTTGATTGTGGAGCCAAGAAGCTGAAATTGTTAGCAGTTGGTTATAGTTAACATAATATTGCCTCCTATTGACTCTGCTGTATACACATTGTGGTGGTCTTTTAAATAGTGTCATATTAGGTTATTCTTCTAGGTGGTATAGCACTGGTCTGTGCGTTGCTGTACAGAGGTAACTCATGGTTGTTGTGGTGCTGAAGACTGTGACAGTGATGTCCCAGTCGTGGTAACGGATACCCATGGTGAACAGTGTTGGCTGGAGCTTCCCGACTAAATCAAGCCTTGAAGCAGGAGCGGCATCCACTTCTGAAATGGCTTGCCTCCGGAAACTCTATGTACGAACAGTGCTCAGGCCGTTCGTTCAAAGGGCCGCCCGCCATGAGTCGTCTACGTCTTGACAGCAACAAACAACAACAACAACATATTAGGTTTATTATTAGTCCTTAGATTATAAAATAAATTGTGAATATTTTCCTCTAGTTTTTTGTCTTTTAACTTGTTAAGTGCTGTCAAGTCGCAGGCGATTCATAGCGACCCTATGAAGGAGTCCTTGACGCTTGGGTGCCTCTCATCCTCTCTCCAGGTTCATAGGTTTTCCGGAGGCAAGCTGTTATGGAAGTGAATACCACTCCTTCCAATCTTGTTTTAATTGGGGAGCTCCACCCCACTCTCTGTCCGCACCGGGTAGCCAACCATTAGCGCATTTGACACTTCAGTGTCGCAGTTTAACTTTACTTACAGAGTTTATTTTCCCTGGTTACACTTTTTCTTAGATGATTAATTTTCCCTTTTTTTGCTTCTTGTAACTCTGGCGGAGAGTTTTTAGCACATTCAAGTTATGAAAGAATTCATTCACATTTTTGTTTTTATGTTTGCGCTTATGTTAATTTTTTATTTGAAACAGTCTCAGATTACAGAAATGTTGCAAGCAAATTTTGAAGAACGTTTTTTCCAAACCATTTTAGAGTAAGTTGTCAGCCTGATGTCCTATTGCCCCCAAATATTGTAGTGTCTGTTTCTTGTAAGCTAAGGATATTTTTTTTTTTTTTGGGTGAAAAATAATTGTATTTAGAATTAGCCAGCTGGACTCAGTTTAGATGATTCCAATTTTGTTGGCAACATCTAAAGCATCATAGTCAGGAGCCAGTTGAACATAGGACTTCTTCTCACCATCAGGCCTAATCAAGGTATTGACCCTGGCCACATCAATGTCATAGAGCTTCTTTACAGCTTGTTTAATTTGGTGCTTGTTGATCTTAACATCCTTAATGAACACAAGTATGTTGTCATCTTCTATCTTCTTCATGGCTGACTCAGTGGTCAGGGGAAACTTGATGATGGCATAGTGGTCAAGCTTGTTTCTCATGGGGGCGCTCTTCTGGTGGTATTTGGGGTGCCTTCAGAGTCTCAGTGTCTTATGCCGCTGGAAGGTGGACAACCTGTGGATCTTCTTTTTTTTTGTTTTTTGTGGCTGTGGACGCCCTTTTGGTGCCGTCATCGTAGAAAGGCCAACCATATTTCTTACATAGTCACATTCTAACCATCCAAATAAGGAAATAAACACTGATAGTTACTGTCATCTCATCTTTAGTTCTCATTTAGACTGTACCGAATGTCCTGAGGATGTCCTTTAGGCTAGCAAAAGGACCCCGTTCAGTACTTGGCCTTGTGTTTAGTTGTCATGTCTCTTTTATCTCCTTTAGTCTGAACCTATTTTTTACAGACTAGTTGTTTTATAGAATTCCTTCAGAATTAAATTCAGGCTTTGCATCTATGATAGTAGCATGATGTTATGTCCATCTCACTGCTTCATGTTAGATGATCATTGCCTATTGACATGTCACTGGTGATAATCCACATTAACCACTTGATTAAAGGTTTGCCAGTTTACTCCACTGCAAAGTTGCTCTTCCCCCACCCCCCCATAGATAAATATTTTGTGGGGAACTACTTTTTTTTATTAATTTTAATAAACATTTACAGAGGTTTTGGATTTCCATTCATTCATTGCCGCACTTTTTCTCCCTGCCCACCCCTTCCCACCAGTTCACTCCCCTCTCCGAAAAGAAAGAAATTCCTTCATTAGTACAATTCCCCCGTCCCTTCCCCCCACCCCCACCCCGAGTACACTTCTCTATGCAACCTTAATTCTGAATTCCTGTGCTAAACATAATACTCAATCATATATCACCTTTCATCTGTTCTTTCCCTCATCTTTTTCAATACAATATACATAATTTATCCAGTTTTTTCTGTCAGATCCATTCTACAACAGTGGCACCATGCAGTATTTGTCCCTCTGTGACTGAGATATTTGACTCAGCATAATGGCCTCCAGGGTCACCCATTTTGTATAATATTGCATAAGCTCCTTGTTTTTCAATGCTGCGTAGTATTCCATTACGTGGGTATACCACAGCTTCTCTATCCATTCGTTTGTTGATGGGCCCTTAGGCTGCTTCCAACTCTTTGGTATTGTAAACAAAGCTGCGATAAACATGGGTGTGCATATATTTGCTTGGATGGCAGACATGGTCTCTCTGGGGTATATTCCCAGTAATACGGGATTGCTGGGTCAAATGGTATCTCTATTTGCAATTTTTTGAGAAAGCGCCACACCACCTTCCACAATGGTTGCACTATCTTACATTCCCACCAACAGTGAATAAGAGTTCCAGTGTCTCCACATCCTCTCCAGCATTTGTTGCTTGCTGTTCTGTTATATTTTGCTATTCTTACTGGGGTGAGATGATATCTCATAGTTGTTTTGATTTGCATCTCTCTCAGAGCTAGGGACTTTGAACATTTCTTCATGTGCTTGTTGGCCATCTGAATGTCATCTTTGGTGAAGTGTCTGTTCATATCCTGTGCCCATTTCTCAATTGGATTATTTACCTTTATCTTATTGTGGTATTCAAGTATTTTAGAAATTCCTTATATAACTCCCTTATCTGACATGTCATTACCAAATACTTTTTCCCAGTCTGTGGCTTCCCTTTTTACTCTATTGGAGAAGTTTTTGGATGTGCATAGGGATTTGATTTTTAGAAGGTCCCATTCATCTATTTTATCTTCTCCTGGTTGTAGATTTTTCAGGATACTTGGAAGACTTTTTATGTTGCGGATTAGGACCACTAAAGTTCTTCCAAGCTTTTCTTGAACGAAGTTTATAGTCCTTGGTTTTAGTCCTAGGTCCATGATCCACCTTGAGTTGGTTTTTGTATATGGAGTGAGGTGTGGATCTTGTTTGAGTCTTCTGCATACAGCTTTCCAATTTTGCCAGCATCATTTGTTAAAAAGGCTGTCATTTTGTGGGGAACTACTTTTAACTATCTAAAAATAATCTACTTTTCATCAAACTTTGTTAATTTATTTGCTCATATCAATATTGATTCATGATTTCCTGTTTTATTTTTACCATAATTATTTATTCTTATATTGTTCTGGGTTTGGCTAGTGGAGATCCCTTCCTAGTACTTCCCAAGGCTCTTTGATATGTCTCCACTGGGCTTTATCACCCGACGTTGTGTCAGTGTTCCTTGAGCTCAGATGCTCACACCAGCTGGCTGCCCTTCCCATGCAGGACGCCTGGGCACATGCTTTCCTCACTGGGCTCCCGAGTCTCTATCCTGGGCTCTTGCCCCAGTCCAGTTTTAAGTTTCCCCCTATTATGCATTTTTACTTTGTTGATGATCTCTTTTTTCATTATAACAGATTTTAATTTTTAGTTTTATAGAGACATAATTTAGGACCCTTAAAACTATTTAAAATTGTTCAATTCAGTGATTTTTAATAGATTCATAGGTATGAGTAGCCATTACCACACTCAACTTTAGAGCATTTACTTCATGTCAGGAAAAACTCTATACTAGTTAAACTACTGTTCCTTACATCCTCATTATGCCATTCCATAAGCAGTCACGGATCTGCTTTCTGTCTATTATATGTACTCATTGTGGACATTTCATAGAAATAGGATCACAACATGGTATAATTGTGATGCCTTCAAATTGGTTTATTTTTTTCCCTTTATGATTTCTAGGTTTTTTGACTAAAGAGGATCTACGCTATTCTGAGATTAAACAGTTTTCTTCTAAATCTGATAATTTTATAGATTATTTTAAAGATTATATAAGGCAGGGATTATGCCTATTCCATTATTATGAACACCATAATTTTCTCTTCCAGTTCAATTATTACTTTTATCCCATTCTGAGTTTCTCTTTTTTTAAATTAATTTAGTTTGTTTATTTTTCATTTCAATGAACATCTACAGAGATTTTGGAATTCCATTCATTCATTGTTGCACCCTTC
>NW_006399807.1:59527-73058 GCF_000299155.1 Elephantulus edwardii
TACACTCCCACCAACAGTGAATAAGGGTTCCAGTCTCTCCACAACCTCGCCAGCATTTGTTGCTTGCTGTTCTGTTAAATTTTGCTAGTCTTACTGGAATGAGATGATATCTCACGGTTGTCTTGATTTGCATCTCCCATTCTGAGCTTCTTTAAGGAGACGGTGGCCTGTTGATGAAGGAGTTGTGTTCCCTACTCAAAGGCAGGTAGTTGAATCTACCAGCTGCTCTGCAGGACCAAGACAGGCAGGTTTTTCCTGTGTAATTTATGGTCTCTCAAAAAACAGTAGAGGGTCAGTTATGAGTCATTTCTGACTTGATGGCATGAGATGTTGTTGAAGTGTTTTTATTTTCACAAAATGAGACAGATCCATCAAAAAGTGCTAAAAAATATATGGAAAATATTAATGTTGCTTTTATATGTCTCTTTTATTATTTTACCCATTAAATAAAAGAAGAACGTCCCTTTGGTGTATAGTTTTTAGTGAATTTTTTTTTAGCTTGATTTGAGCTTCTCATCAGAGTGGATATAAGAGATTGTGAGGAAATGGTGTAGATATTATAATGGCAGCTTTGTAATGGAACAAAGTGTTTGTATTATTACTTGGAACCACAAAAGGTAGAGTTTGTGAGAGGAAATGTGAAAGCAGATCAGCGATTTTTATCTGTGATGTAAGATGGTGACATAGGTGTGTTATTTTTCCTTTGGTATTGGTGGAAGTTGATTTATCCACAGTCCCTTAGTACTTAATAATTGGACAGTTTCTAATAAATCTCACCTTTGTCTTGCAGTTGCTTTGAAGTGTGTATGGGTCTTGCCTCTCTTTCTAAGCATTTTGCTGCTCAAGGATGGAACTCTTCTGCATCACTTTGTTTTTTATTTTGCTGCAGGAGGAGTTGGATTTGTCTTCCAGTTCCCAGATGTCTCCCCTTTCCTTATACAGTGAAAGCTCTACAAGCCCGTCCTCAGCAGAGCGGTTGAAGGAAGATAAGCCCTTCATCAGTCCTAGGAACAAAACTGGTATTATTTCATCTCCTAATTCTTTGTTATTGCTTTTTCAGACTGAGTTTAAGTTCTCTTTCTTAAAAGAAAACATTAGATAAAATGTTGTTTATAAAACTGTTGTTTTTAAATTAGGAAGCCTCTCTTTTAATGGATAATTACTTCAATGTGGAGAGAAATGGGAAGAAACAATCTTCTTTGATTGTGCCTGTGTTTATAGGTGAAAGATACTTTAAAATGAACTTAGATACTGTCATCTTTGTAGAGCTTCTAAAGTTGCCGGTAAAAATACTGAATGTGAGGGCTGTTCAGCTGTGGCATTTGTTACCTAATCCTTCTCCAGATTTTATTCAGTAATTTTAACTCTTTCTACCAGGCATCCCTCTTCAAAGCTTCATGCTTAGTAAAAAAGGAAGGCCTCAGGTTCAAGACTTTTCTTTAGTCCAATTAAGTATAGTATGTCATTGTTGATTGCCTTTGAGTCGAGCATGATTCATAACAACCCTATGAACCAAAGGCCTGAACTTTCTATAACTATTGACATTTATCAAAGTTCATAGAGTATCTGGAGGCATATTGTTTAGGAAGTGGATGCTACTATAGCAGCTATGTTTAAGTTAAACATATTTATTCAGTAGTCAAAATAAATGTGTAAAGAAAGAGATGTTATAGAATCCCTTTTTTTAGGATTTGTCTGTTGCCTTGAGATTGATTTGTAGTTTGTTTTCTTTTTCTCCAGAAAATGGACTTACTCAGAAGAAAAAAATTCAGATAAATTCAAAACCTTCAATTCAGCCCAAGCCTTTATTGCTTCCAGCAACACCCAAGACTCAAACCAACTCCAGTGTTCCAGCAAAAGCCATCATTATTCAGGCGCTACCAACACTTATGCCACTGGCAAAACAGCAGCCAATCATCAGTATACAACCTGCACCCACTAAAGGTACTGAAACAGTACTTGAGGCTTTGTATATGTAATTGTGGGACAGTGAGGTTTGTGTCATAGAATTTGTTTTAATTCCCATTATAATTTCTGAGCATGTGCTGAGTGCCAGGAGTTGTCCTTGGTCTGAGGCTGTTGCAGAGATGACCAATATGTGGTTCCTGTTCCAACAAAAAGTCCTTGGGTGGTGCAAATAATTAATGCACTTGGCTGCTAACTGAGAAAGGTTGGAGGTTTGAATCTACCTACAAACACCTCAGAAAGCTCTGGCAGCCTGTTTTTGAAAAATCAGTCACTAAAACCCCTATAAAAAACAATTCTACTTTGATTTTTATGAGATTGCCGTGAACTGCAGTTGCTTGTTGCTTGGTCCTACTAAAGGAGATAACCTTCCAGACGAATTGAATTTGATGCTTCTTGAGTTTTATTATAGAAAGACATGTCTCTAAGGCTTTTGACTTTAAATAACCAGGTTTTCTTGTCATTAATTTTATTTATTTACTTATATTGAGATTTTGAATGGAAGTTTATGACTTGAATAGGTTATTTAATTTGACCATTCATACACATTTTGTTTTATAAGATTAATTACTGTCCTCAGAGTGTAATTTTACTTTTCCCACTTCATCCCGGTTATTCTCATTTCTATTAATGTTTCTCTCCTACCCCTTCCTGCCTTTTTCTTTGGGCAGGTGCTGCTTTTTTTCACCTTATGTAGTTAGTTATTCTAAGAAGTGAATGCCTACCTGGTGCTGTTTATGGGATAGTCAAACTCGGGGGTGAATTTTGTTCAAGGTTCAAATGGTGACTGAGGACCATAGTCTCAGAATTCCATAAATAACCAGTTGGGATAAATAAAAAAAAAAATTCTAGCAAACCTTCTTGGTGTCATTTTATGATGAGATTTTTATGGCTGTTAATTCTTTTTAAAAGAGATTAATTTTTAAAAGAATATGGTCTATTTCAGGTCAAAGATAGATGTTTTAGCAATAGAAAAAGGGTCATAATCTGTGAAAACATCCTGTTGTTTGTTAAACTCGGTCTGGTGTTGAGTTGGTTCCAACTCCTGGTGACTTTGCATCAGGGTTCCTGGAGTTACATCTTAACAGAACACAATCTGTCTTTCAAGTATCCAATACTGGATTCAAGCTGCGGAGACATACAACCTTGGGGTTATCAGCACAACTTGTATGGATTGTAGGGAGTCACCAGAGTTCTTGTTTGGTAAACTCACTCACTCACTCACTCACTCACTCACTCACTCACTCACTCATTGCTATTGAGTTAGAACCGACTTTGAGTTTCAGAGGCTGTAAATTGAATGGGAGGAGATAGCCTATCTTTTCCTGCAGAACCACAAGTGGATTTAAGCTGCCAGAGAGGTGTGACCTTTAGCTTAGCAGTGCAACCCGAGACCCTGCCACCAGTGCTCCCTTTTTGGTGAGCAGGGTATTGAATTTAGTTGTTAGGAGGAGATCTAGGTCTTCTAAATCCTCTGCCTCTGAGTTGATTTCTACTCTTGGTGACCCTCTATTTGGTTTCTGAGACTGTAAATCGTTGCGGGATGACTCCTCCCATCTTTCTCCTGTGAAATGGTTGGTAAATTTGAACTGCTGCTTGTTTGATGAGCAGCTTGAAATGTCATACACTTCACCACCTACCTCCTACTAAGGAGAACTGAACTCTGCCTTGAACCAAAAAATTGTGTTTCCATATTTTATCCACTAGATGGCCTCACATGCCTGTAAGTCTCTAGGAGGTTTGGCTCAGTATTAAAAATTCAAGTTTGAGGATTTGGTACAATTCAGACAACAAAATATTTGAAAGTAGAGATCTCTTAGATTATTCATTATTGCTCTCATGCTAGTATCTGTAGACATGGGTACAAGAGACCTTGTCCAGCTTTTTTTTCCCTCTGGGCTCAGCTTATTAGCCCCAGGTAGGTTTAGTTGTTTATGGGGCACAAATTTTTTTATTTCCAGTTGTGGACAGATATACCAGTTCTTTAGAGCACAGTTTTAATGAGGCAGCATTATAAATTTGATTCCGAGATACTTTGTTACCTTGGTTCTGCTCCATAGTCATAATGACAGTGATAACAAGTAGGTCAGAGAGTGGATATATCAGTGAAGATCCATCAATCCTGCAAACAAAAGAACAAAGCAAAACAGAGAAAGCCTTTTAGGCTTTGAAAATACTTTTCTTCCTATGCAGGGTCAAAACTATCTTTCCCTAATGGCCATGTTGGTAACCACTGGTAACTCAGTACTTAATGTTGTTCTTAATTGAGATGCCATGTCTTAAGATGTACAGCCTTGGGAATGCAGTGGAAGGTCACTGAGTCAGATGGCAGCGTGATAAGTGTAAGATACACTCCAGATCTCAAAGACTCAACACAAAGAAAGGAATGTAAAGCATCTTACTAAAAATTTCTTTCATGTTGACTTCAAGTTGAAATGATAATAATAAAAAGAAAATGAAAATAATAAAGTCTTATCATTGAATTCAAAACAAAAAGCCTTAAAAATTAGTAATCTTGTAGAATAGAGATTCTTATAATCTGTGAATGAATGCTAAAGCTTCGTGAAATTTGATGGATGTTCATATGTAGATTTTTTCTAGGTTGTTATGTGCCATCAAGTTGCCTGTGACTCATATTGACCCCTAGGTACAGCAGCTCTGAACCCTGCCCTATCTGAGCCGATCTCACTGTCTCCAACACACTTACCCCTGTTACCCTAGTTACTTGGTTAATCCATCTCATCCAGGGTCATTTTCACTTGTGCTGTCTCTTAAGACAGACCTGCTTGCTCTTTTGCTGATCCATGCTATTTTCGATACTCTTGATACTCTTCTCTAGCACCACAATTCAAAGGCATTGATTCTTCTTCTGTCATACTTAGCCATTGCCCAGCTCCCTGAAGTAAAGCAAGTTATTGCAAAGACCATGGCCTGTATCAGGCACACCTTAGTCTTTAGACTGACATCATTGCTCTTTATCACTTTGGAAGGATCCCTGACATCATACTTCCCCAATGCAAGTTGCCTTTTGATTTCCTGACTTGATTTTTCTAGGTAGATCCTCCAAGTCTTTGATTAGGTTTTCTAAAGGCTGTACCTTCTTAAAAGATTAGGAATTTACACTTGTGAAACACTGCATTACAGTTCTTATAAGTTATTTTTTAACATATACCTATGAAAACTAAAAGTCGATGTATCTTGTCTGTTTTTATAGTACTATCTTGAGAGGCAACATTACACAAATTTCTACATATGTCTTTGTGGTACGATAGGTTTCTTTTTACATATGGATTTTTCTACTTGAGTTTGTAATTTTATAAATAATTTGTTATTATAAATAATTGGTTATGCAGCGTCCTGCATTGTGCTGGGTCAATTTTATATACCTAACCAGGCCCTGGTTGATCTGCATCTCCTAGATAAATACCAGAATCCTACTGCCATTGAGTCGGTTCCAACTCATAGTGATGTGATTTCAGAGACTGTAAATTTTTATGGGAAGAGATTGCCCAGTTTTCTCCTCTGGAATAACTGGTGGATTCAAACTGGAGACCTCCTGATGAATAGCCTTATACCTTATATGCTTTACCAGCAGTAATAATGTCTAGAATCACCAAGCAGAATTAAGCGACCCTGTGGGCCTTGGTTAGTTACTGTGCACATTAGATTACTGGTTTATGGAGGTTATTTGTTGTTAGGGTTCCCTCCTCCCCACCACCCCCAGTTGATGGTTTGTGATGGTTAAAATTGCATCAACTTTGCTGTCTATATTTCCCTGGTTTGGTAGTCCAGATGTGGTCATTCCCCTGATGGACTCTGATGTATGGTTAGCATTCTGTGATAACACATTTTATATAATGTAATCACCACCATTATGAGAACTTTCATTGAGTATATGACATGTATTGAATATATGGGCATCTGGCAACCTATTGCTAGTGGCCTGCCATCATGTCTGCTAATCTTGGGTTCATAGCACATGAAGTTATGTGAATCAGGAGAAGCCCCTAGCATATAAAGGACATATTAACCTCTACCAGCACATGAAGAAGAATCAATGCCTTTGAATTGTGGTGCTGGAGAAGAGTTCTGAAAATACCATAGACCACAAAGAAAACAAATAGGTCTGTCTTGGAGAGGGTAAAACCAAGTTTCTCCTTGAAGGCTAGGCTTTTCAAGCTCTGTCTCATATACTTTGGGCACATGGCCAGAAGAAAGTGGTCCTTAAAGAAAGACATCATGCTTGGAAGGGTGGACAGGCAGTGCAGGAGAGGAAGACCCCAGATGAGATATATTGATATAGTAACTGGGGCGATAGGGGTTGGTGTGTCAGAATTATTGAGACTGGCTCAGGACAGGGCAGGGTTCAGAGCTGCAGTACATAGGGTGCCTATGGGTCGCAGGCGATTCGATGGCACATAACGACAACAACCAGCAAGCACATGAGCCATTCATTCCCTTGAGTTAAATATCTGTCTCTCTAAGCTTCATTGGTTTTGCTTCCTCAGAGAACCCAACCTAAGACAATGGTCCTGGTAAGGAAGATCATGCTTTGAAATGACAAACTGCTTACATTAGGGCTGAATCCACAGAAGTTGAAGAAGATTCTAGAGCAGAGAGTATCTTTTCAATTTGGGATCTCTGTCTAGACAAACTCCCAGACATTGGCCTAAGAGCTGTAACACCTGAGATGATTTGAAACAGTGAGAAATGAGACGAGACAGTAGAAAAATGGTGGCCACATCCTAGGGCTGGGAACAAGGGGACTGCAGCAAGTTTGTCAGACTAGTGAGTGAGAAGAGTGAAATGATTTTGGGAAGGAAGCTTGCTAGCAGAATGGGTGTCTTTGAGTGTTTGCTGGTGGAGATAAAAGGCTGTAACACTTGTTGAATAGGGCAGAGGCTGAGGAGGGCCAGCCGACCTGTCTCTAGACATGACTGAGAAGGTGAGAGCTGTTTTAGTTGGAAGGTGTCCTAATTAAGCAGCTGTCTATCCTTTGCTGAATTGTGTTATTTTCAAGTTGACCATAATCCCAAATTGTAGCCTGTTAGTTTCCTGATAAACTGCGTGATTGTGATTATGGTCTGTTAGTTTTGTGTGACCATTACAATGAATTACTGAACAAGAGAGAGAGATGATTGGTATCAGAAATAATGATAGTAGAAGTATGTCTGACCTGACCTCCACCTTATAGGAATTAACTCTGAGCTGATGATCCTGATTCTCATTCCTCCTCCTGGAATTAGATTGCTTCTGATATGACTATATTACTGTCTTTCATTTATTTGAGAATTGGGACAGAAGAGAAGGAAAATAGAGGCATTTGTTAATGTAATTACCAGTTGTACATATATTACCTTAAAAATTAATATTTGTTTGTAATGTAAAATTCTTTAAATTTGGCATAAGTTTAGGTTACAAGTTTTATGTTACGTATAATTCCTTTCTAGAAACCGTATCTTTTAGCCTAATTAATCATAATTATGTGTCTTATTTTTTCTATTTCTTTGACTCACTTCATTTGTCCTGCTGGGACCTTTTTTCTTATGTCTTTATCTGAATAGATGAAGCCTTGGTGGTGTAAATGACCAGCTGCCTGACTGCTGACTGGTGGACAGTTTAAACCTACCAGTTTTGTGGGAGAAAAGTTTGACAATGTGCTTCTGTGAAAATTACAACAAAGAAAACCCTCCTCTGTCAGTAGACTCATTGTGAATAAAAATTCACTCTTATTAACAACAAAACCAGCATACTTAAATCCTACACATTTTTTAACACTGTTAGGAATAGTGCTAGGTAAGAAGTGATAAAAGCCAGGAATATCAGTGAAGCATGGAGGGTAGAAATGTTTCAAAAGAATAGAATCATAGAATCTGGTAACTGGATGTAGATTGGGAATGGAGTATAGAGAAGGGGTGCTTCCATTCATGCAGTTTAGGCTTTTAGGTGGAGAAGAGTGCAAATTGTTGGCATGGAAAACATTTATAAAATAACTTGCCCCAGGCTGCTGTGCTGTTAAGAGGTGGAATCCAGTGGTGTGGTGAGAGGCTGTGTACTCGATGTCTGTGGTATTCAGGCTGTACCTAGGGGATCAACTTCTACTTGCCCTTTAATGTTACGTAAATAAACCCTCACTTTGAAACAAATTCAGTATCATAGTCACTTTCATTTGCTACACTTATAGCTTCTGTCTTTTATTTTTTGTCTTTATTTCCTTTTGCATGTACAAATTTTAAATTATTAAAGATATTTTTAATCTCTTCTTGAACTGACCAAAACTAAAACCAAAGCCAGTGACAGTTGATTCAGACTCATAGTGACCTGATGGGTCAGGGTAGAAACGCCCCCCAAAAATTTCCAAAGACGTAAACATGGGAGCAGACTGCCACATCTTTCTCCTGTGGAGCTACTGGTGGCTCAGACTGCCAATTTTTCAGTTACCAACCAAGCTTTTTAACCACTGTACCATTAAGGCTCCTTTCCTTGTCTAAAAGAATGTTAAATAAGCAGTGTATGCACCTAGTCTGGCTTACCTACAGTTCTTAAAGACACATTTAGAAATGGATCACATTTGTAACATGGAGACTGCTTGTATTGCTTTTGAAGGGGAATTTCAGAACTCTTAATTCTTTTCATGTACTTCCCATACACAGTGAAGCTGTCATTCATATAGAACAGGAGGATACTTCATGATTTAAAATCAGGAAATGTGGACATCTGGGTCATATCCTTTCACCCTACTAGTAGATCTGTGTGCTAAACAAATAACCCGAGAAACTAGACTGTATGAAGAAGAAAGTAGCATCAGAATTGGGAGAATACTCATTAGCAACCTGCTATGTAAGTAACACAACATTGCTTGCTGAAGTGAAACAACTTTGAAGCACTTCCTGATGAAGATCATAGGCTACTGCCTTCTGTGTGAATTATCCTTCAACATAAAGAAACCAGAAACCCTAAAAACTGGACCAAGAAACACAGTCATGATAAATGCAAAAAGATGATTGAAGTTGTTTATAATTTCATTTTACTTGCATCCACAGTTAATGCTTTTGGAAGTAATAAGTCAAGAAATCAAATCATGTATCACATTAGGCATATCTGTAAAAGACTTCTTTAATAAGCAAAAGTCAGCAAGACCTTGAGGATGGTATTTAAAAGTCAGTTGTTATATTTTGGAGGAACTTTCTTCTCAGTGGTACAGCACTCTTCTGTTAACTTGCTGTACTGAGGTAAGCTGGGGTTGCTGTGATGCTGAACCTTGTGCTATTGAGGTGTCTAATGCCATAAAGGTTGCCCATGGTGGACAGTATTTGGTGGAGCTCTCAGTTTAAGACAGGTTTGGAAGCAAGAGTGGCATCCACTTGCCAAACAGCATGTCTCTGGAAACTCTAAACTTTGAGAAATGACGATAGTTATAGAAAGGGCTTTTGTTCATAGGGTTGTTATGAGTCCAACGGCTATCAGCAGCAACAACAACAAGAAGCAGAAGACCTCTTTAAAGTGTCCAAAAGCAGTGATGTCTCTTTAAGGTGTGCCTGGGCCAAGGCAGGACATTTAAAAATCCTTTCATAATTACGTGAAAATAGAGAATATGTGAATAAGAAATACTAAAGAAATATTGATGCCTTTGACCTAAAATATTGATAAGAAATGTTCAATCTACCTTGGACCGCCAAAAGAACGAACAAATCTGTCTTGGAAAAAGTCAGTTTGAATGCCCGTTAGAAGGAAGGATGGTGAGACATCATCTTATATACATTAGACATGCTGTCAGGAGAGAACAGTTCCTGGAGAAGGACATGCTTTTATACCATCGTGTCAGAACCAATCCATAGGTGACCCTCGGGCAGATTTTCAGGGGCATTTAATTTTACAGGAGAAGACTGCCTGTCTTTCTTCTGTGGAGCAGCTCGTGGTCTCGAACTGTGTGCATTGCAGCACAGTGTCAAGCTACTATGCCACTGAAGCTCCCTGGATGCCATGCTTAGTAAAGTCAAGTCAAACCTGTTGAGTTTATTCCCATCTATAGTGACCCTCCATCAGTGTTTTAAGGCTGTATATTTTTATTGGAGGAGACTGCCTCTCTATCTCTGGAGGAGTGACTAGTGGATTTGAACTGCAAATTGGTTAGCAGCTGGACATATTATGCACTATGGCAACAATATTACTTTTTGTAAAGAAAAGCTTGGTAAGAAAGAGGAAGACTGTCAGTGAGATGAATTGGTGCTGTGGCTCCAACAGTGGGCTTAAATGTAGCAATGATTGTGAATGCTTAACTGAACAACATTGAATTCTATTATACACAGAGTAACTGAGTTGGAACTGACTGAATAATACTTCACAACAAATTGCTTCTAAAATTTGTTTGTTTTTTTAAAAAACCCTTTAATTGGGAAGTTAGATAGTTGAATAGTGGAACTGTGAGAATAATGGAATAATACATGTAATGCCCTTATGGAAGTTGTTATTCTGTAGAAGAGGAGATAACGTAGTAGTAGTAGTAGTAGTAGTAGTAGTAGTAGTAGTAGTAGTAGTAATAATAATAATAATAGCTAAGCTCTTTACTATATGCCAGATACTGTTCTAAATACTTCAGTGTATTATCTTACATAAACCTTTATCTATCTATCTATCTATCTATCTATCTATCTATCTATCTATCTATCTGTCTTTTTTTCTTGTGTATTCTCGAATCGGCTCCATCTGGCTCAGGAAGAGATTCTCCTCCTTCAGTGGAGCATCTAGTGGATTCGAACCACATGCCTTCGGGATTGAAGTGCACCTTCTTGCCACTAGGCTATTAGGGCTCCCTCATAAATCTTATATTAAGGGGAGATGATGTTATTATCTCCTTTTTACGTAGTAAAAAATAAATAATTTTCTCAAAGTCACACAGCTGTCCCACTTAGAGTAGCCATTCAGTACACATTTGATCAAACTAAAACAAACTCATTACTGTAGAATCAAAACCATCTCATAGCCAACCCTCCATTGTGTTTCCAAGGCTGTGAATTGCACCAGAGGAGATTGCCCATCTTTCTTTCTCAGAGTCTTTGGTGGCTTTGAACTACTGGAGGGGTATGACTTTGGGTTAGCAGCACAACTCCCTACAGACTATGCCACTGGAACTTTCTCAGTTTGATAAAGAGAATGAAATCTTTGAAGAAAATTGAAAAGGAAGGACTGACTGTCCAAATTAGCAAATGATACATATCCAGCCTTGAAACCAGCCATGTTTATTAAGGAAGTTTTGCATATAATGCCAAGGACGATTTTGAATAAGCTGACATAGATGAAGAGCTTTTTAGTATGCTTTTAGTTAATGGCTTCCATGCAAGAAGCAATAGCAACTGTATTGAACTGTTAATTATTTTAGACTCTCAGTTATTTATATAGATGAAATTTGTTGTTTTCCCCCCATTTAGTCTTACACCTAAACATGCCCACAATATTTAGAGGATCCTTGATAGAGATGACAGATAATTTCAGCTCTCTGAAATGAAAGAGCCTGATGTATGTTATCGAAGAAAAGGAGTTAGCAGTGACCTGGTAGGACTTGGAGCCTGGTATAGTAGACCTTATCCTGGTATATTATATCATCTCCCTCACTCTCAGTCTTGCAGTGGTGCCATTTTCTCAGTAAGGAGATCATAATAACTAGGCAGTGGATAGCACAGCATTGAATTATTCATTATTAATTAGCTTTAAGAAATATTATAAAACTAGCCACATGTTAATTTCTGTGTACGTTGCCAGCGTTTTACATCTGTAACTAGAGAGGGAATAGAATCCCTTTTTTGAAATGGCTTAATTGTTTATACTTCCAGAACTTCTTTTAGTCATCCCCAAAAGTTCATTGAACAGTGCTTAACTTTTGGGGGGCTGTTAGTCGTATTTTTGTAAACTTGTAGACTATGTAACACTGCTATCTTAAAGTATTCTTAAAGTATTTCTTGAAGTCACTGGTTTGGGTGTTGTTTTTTCCCCCCCTCCTTTAACAAATAAACATTTATTCACATATAGGAGCCTAGAAGTTCAAATTCAGGGTACCAAGAACTGTTTTTTTCTTTTTGCCATCTGTAAGCTCAGAGGTCCTTGGAGATCTCCACATGTCTGGGCCTTTCTCTGTGTCCAAGTCACTGTTTTTAATGTGTAGACTGTGGAATGTGTATGGTGGAGGTAGACTGTGATGTTTGCAAATCTGTATTTATAGCAAACATTTTCTATATACTGAATAATTTGTTTCATATATCTTTGTATTATTTTTTGTAACCACACTTCTATTAAACTTAAATGAATTTAAAATCATTACTTATGTGTAGAAGTCTTAATCGACAGACAAAGGAAAGGACAACAATGCTCATCTTATGTGCCCGTGGTTGGGGTTTGTTTTTTTATATTAAAGGAGAGTACTTATATTGAAAAGGATTGGGAAGCTCTGGTTTAAATTTTACATTATGCTGAGTATGCCTTTTATAGTTGCAGATTTATTTAGTGTTGTTAAGTAACACACAGTGTTATTTTAAAATATATGCTATTTCAATTTATTTCAGTTATTACACTTAATTTAACTGAAAAGCAAACAAGTATTATTAAAATCTAACACTTTGTCATATGTTATTTATTTTATGTATTCGTTATTTTTTCACTTGCTTGTTTTCTCCAAGCATTTTTACATCTGCTTGTGAGTAATTTTCCTACTTTGTTTTTCTTTCTTGAATGCAGTCCAAGGGAATATGACAAATTAAAATATTTAGTTAAAAAAAGCTTAGTCATCATTTATAGCCAAGTAAATTGTATGAATAACAAATGTATGAAATTATTTGTAGGTATTTTCATCTTAGTTTCTCTGGTATAAAATGATATTAATTTAATTCTGCCACTTAGTGTGCTTGTTTGAGGCCATCTGAAGCATAAAGCCTTTGCTTCTGTAAAAGTGATTTTCTCCCCCTCTTAGTGGAAACAGATGTTAACAAACAGGTGTTTGAAGCATTAATTTGATTTTTAGGATTTTCTGATCTTTTGAAATACTGAGCTGATCATATTAAACTGAAAATATAATGGCCTTTTATTCTTAAAGAACAATTATAAATTTATATGAAGCTTTAGTTGCTTGTTACTATAGTATTTTTATATTTGCTAGATAGGCTACATGCACCTGTGGAAATTAGGTGAGGCTTTCAACATCCTACATAATTGGCCAGATTTGAAAGGAAATACTCAGCATTGTTACATTTCTTTATGTAATAATGCTAGTTCTCCTCAGATTAGCATAATTTGAAAGTAATAATCAATGTGAAGACTAAGAAAAGATTTAATAGAACTTTTCTTGAGAAAGAGAAGGGTTGGCATTTTCTACAGGGTAGAAATTATAAGTTTACTGTACTTACTAACTAAACATTAATCTTAGATTGTTTTTAACTGTTTTTTAAATAAAATTATTTTACATATATTAAAAAATACTTTTGATAAAAGGTATCCAAATAGGCAACGAGGAGGTAAAATTATCCCTCTATGCTGATGACATGATAGTATACTTAGAAAACCCTAAAGACTCAGCAAG
>NW_006399807.1:73158-78251 GCF_000299155.1 Elephantulus edwardii
TATGCTGATGACATGATAGTATACTTAGAAAACCAAAAAAAAAAATAAAAAATACTTTTGTTAGTACGTATCATAGATTTGTTAATATTGTCCTAATACAGCCAGAGTCACTTTAACTTCTGCCTGGATGAAGCTTATCTAACACATATATTTTCTACATTAAGTCAATTAACAGCCTTCTTGCCCTATGAAACCTTGAAGTAGACATCACTTTAACACTGTGTTTGGAAGCATTTAAAACAGGAAAACTATAAAAAAAGTACAAAGTGCTCAAAATTGGACAGTAAATTGTGAAAGGACATTTGGTTACAGTGTAAGTAAAAGCTGAAACAAGATAACAGGGTATTGCTTTGTGAACCTCACCTGAAAATGTGTTTGTTAGGGGACTCAGAGTTTTCTCTTTAGATATAATTTTGGTGAGGATGTTAAATGAGGGAGTGAAGTGAGTCAGATTAAATTTTTATCCTTTTGGACAGAGACTAAAAAACAGAAAATGGTTACAGAGAAATACAGTCACTCCTCATTGTTTGCAGGGAACTCTGGTGGCTTAATGGTAAGGAGTTAAACTGCCGGTATGTAGTCTAAATCCACCAGCTTCTCTGTGGGAGAAAAACGGACCATCTCCTCTCATGAATTTAACTACCTCTGAAAACTTATGAAAGTGTTAGCTATGGTTGGATTCTGACTTGATGGTACACAACAACATTATTTGCAAATCTTGTAGGTATGAATTTACCTATTTAAAATTTATTTGTGATTTCCCAAATAAGTGCCCGTGGCACGATTTCAGTCTATTGCAAATATGCAAAGAAGAAAGAAAAATAAGTTTTCACTTTTAAAAAATATTTATTGTCCTTTGTTCTTTAACAAGTGGCCAAGTTTTTATTAATAATAACAATACATTGACAGAGAACTGTCAGAAATACAAGCTGGGTTTATTGCCAATGTCAGGTATATCTTGGCAGAAAGCAGAATGTACCAGAAGAACGTCTATCTGTGTTTCATTGATAATGCAAAGGCACTTGTTTGTGTGAATCACAACAAATTGTGGCTAACCTTAAGGAAAATGAGAATCCCAGAATACTTGATTGTGCTTATGCAAAACCTATACTTGGACCAAGAAGCAGTCCTCAGAACAGAGCAAGGAAACACTGCATGGTTCAAAATCAGGAAAGGAGTGTGTCAGGAATGCATCCTGTCCCCATACCTTTTCAATCTGTATGCAGAACGGATCATTTGGGAAGCAGGGCTTTATGAGGAGGAGTGTGGCATCCAGATTGGAGGAAGACTTATCAACAACCTGTGATAGACAGATGACACAACTTGCTTGCTGAGACGGAAGGATGCCTGAAGCACTTGCTACAAAAGGTCAAGGACTATAGTCTTCAATATGGATTGAAGCTCAACATCAAGAAGACAAAGATTTTTACCACTGGACCAATTGGCAGCACCATATTATATGGAGAAGAGATTGAGGTTGTTCTCAATTATAGCTTGCTCGGATCACAATCAACACTTTTCACACCAGCAATCAGGAAATCAAAAGACAAATTTTATAGGGAAAATCTGCTGTCATGGACCGCTCCAGAGTGTTGAAGAGCATTGATGTCAGTCTAGAGACAAAGGTACATCTAAGCCAGGCCGTCGTCTTCTTAATTACTTGCTATGCTTCAGAGAGCTGGAAAATGACAAAGTATGACAGAAGAAGAATAGGTGCCTTTGAGTTATGCTGGAGAAGAATCTCAAACATACCATGGACTGCCAAGAAAACAAATCAGTCTGTCTTGGAGAGGGTGAAACCACGTCTCCTCTTTGAGGCTAGGATTTTGAAGCTCTGGCTCACATATTTCGGGCACATGACCGAGAGAGACTGGTCCTTGGATAAGGACATCATGCTTGGAAGGGAGATGGAACAGCTAAAGGAGAGGAAGTCCTTGGATGAGACGGATTGATACAGTATCTGGGGCAATGGGTGTTGGTGTGTTGGAATTAGTGAGACTGGCTCAGGACAGGGAAGAGTTCAGAAGTGCTGTACATAGATAGTTGCAGGCAACTCAATGGCACATAAGAACAACATACTATATTGGTTTTTTATTTAAGCCTTTTGTTTAGAATCAACAAGACCTCGGGGAGGGCCTTTGTATTTAAAGTTAATTGTTGTTATATTTTGGAGGAACATTCCTTTAAGTGGTACAGCACTTTTCTATCAGTTTGCTGTACTGAGGTAACCTGTGATTGCTGTGATGCTGAACCTTGTGTCATTGGGATGTCTAATGCCGTAACGGTTACCCATGGTGGACAGTGTTTGGTGGAACTCCCAGTTTAAGACAGATTTGGAAGCAGGAGTGACATCCGTTTCCTAAACAACATGCTTCTGGAAACTCTAAGAACTTAAATAAATGTCAGTAATTATAGAAAGGCTTCAAGTCTTTTGTTTATAGGGTCGCTGTGAGTCGTGCTTGACTTGCTGGCAATCAACAACAAGAACACGACTATTGGTTTTCTGTGTGTAAACTCCAGTAATTTAAACTACATGATTTTGTGTATTCTAGAATGTTGAATATGAAAGAATTGTTATTTATAATGTGAAAAAAATTTATTTAGCATTATTAAATTTGAGGTAAATAACTATATGTATAATTTAGCAAATAGAAGAAGTAGAGCATAATTTAGCAAACCCAGTATGTGTGTAGTTTAAAAAAAAGAAACATGGAAATTCATTGTTAATGGTAACAATAAAAGGAATGAATGATTCTAATTGAGTTCATTAGAAGCACTATAGAAACAAAAGTCACCTTGAATGTGGGGTGCTATTGATTATGCACATTATGTTAGTTGGTGTTTTCAAATCCCTCATGGTGATCCTACCCATTGTATTTGCTTTTGAAACCTATATTTTAAACTCTTTTCCTCTGCCACAGTAAATGTACACTCTCTAATAATTTCTTTCCTGTTTTTTAAATGCAGGTCAGACTGTTCTTCTCTCTCAGCCTATGGTACAGCTTCAGGCACCTGGAGTTCTGCCTTCTCCTCAGCCAGTCCTGGCTGTTGCTGGGGGAGCCACACAGCTACCTAATCACGTGGTGAATGTGGTCCCAGCAGCTCCTGTCTCAAACACCCCAGTGAATGGAAAACTTCCAGTGACTAAACCTGTCCTTCAGAGTACTATGAGAAGTGTGGGTTCTGATGTAAGTTTTGAGACTTAGTAATTTAAAAAAATACTTCCTCCCCCCTTTTCTTGGCCTCTTTTTTTTTTAAAGTATGTCACTGATGTGCCAGATGTGATAATGGTTACCCATGGTGAACAGTGTTTGGTGGAGCTTCCCGATTAAAACAAGCTTGGAAGCAGTAGTGGCATCCACTTCTGAAATGGCTTGCCTCCGGAGACTCTATGACAGTGCTCAAGCCTCTCATTCATAGGGTGGCTATGAGTTGTCTACGACTTGACAACACCTAACGACAACAACATGTCACATTAATAAAAGAGTGTGTTGAAATGGTATATCTAGTTTTGATGGAAAATTAGGAAATTATAATTTGAAATGAAAAGGCTTTAAAATTTCAGAAGCGGTTTGACAAAAAATGAGGTATGCATACATGTAGCCCTCTACTTCATTTCTCCTTTAGAACCCCCTTATTATCCCCTCAAGTCTTCTCCCCCAGTTGCCCACTAGTATTTTACAGATTTTTTTTCATGTTTTCTGATTGAAATATTTTTATCAGCTTCCCAGCTAAGAATCTATAAACTGCTTTTTAGACTGGGTTTATATTTAGCATTTCTCTGACTGAAAGATTTTCACCACTGTGTAATGATGACCTGCTACTCTTAGGAATTCTGTCTTCTAATAATTACTTGATTTTTCCCCACCTCTGTAAGCCTTCAAGTATTCTGCCATGTTGTATGAATTTCTTTTAATTTGTAAATCAGAGAGAATTTCCCGAGTTCTGTCATTCTATAAAACCACTTATGTATTTGTCAGTAAATTTTTACTGTCTTTTAAAGTGATTCA
This sequence comes from Elephantulus edwardii, assembly GCF_000299155.1. NCBI lineage: Eukaryota > Metazoa > Chordata > Mammalia > Macroscelidea > Macroscelididae > Elephantulus > Elephantulus edwardii. The sequence continues at coordinate 77,169 of NW_006399807.1, forward strand.
GAAACTTTATGATATGAATTAAACGTAACTGAACACTACAGTCCAAAGTTAAAGGCAAATAAACATTTAGTGCACTAAAATTTTGACTGAGATAGCAAAGCCTGCATGTTTTCTTTAAAGTAAAAGTTGATACCGTGTTTGCTAATGTGTTAACTCCATTTTTAGGTGTTGTAAAGTATTGTTTAGATCTTGTGAGTTTTGAAGAGTTACTTAACAGTCTGATATGTCTAATATATTAATCTGAACACCAGTGGCCCATTTAGTTGTAAAAATGTTCTGTTGTTTTAGACATACAACTAAGAAACTAAGAAATCTTAAGCAGAAATGTGTAAGACACCCATAAAAAAGAAATCTTATCCCAAAAAAGGAGAGTGTCCATGTTTTAGAATAATAAGCTGATAATTTTTTCAGATATTGCAAACAATGTCTGCCGAGACATAGAGATGGAAGAGGAATGTATTACGAGAATTTGAGATCATGGATAAACTTGACTATTGTATGAGTTTATTTTGAGGAGCTAAAAAGGCAAGTACAAGTAGTTATAATATGTTGATATAGGCCTTCTAGTTGATCTGACTCATAGCAACCCTACAGAACAGAGTAGGATGGACCTGTGGAGTTTCTTAGGCTTTAGTCTGAAAGGGAACCTACCACCTGCTCTTTTCTCCCATGGAATGGCTGGGGGCTGCAAACTACTGCCTGTTTGATCAGCAGCCAAGTGCTGAACTGTTCCACTAGCAATGTTCCTTGTTTATGACATAATAAATAGTAATACATGGTATGTTTCCAATTGTGGATGAAATGAGTATGATAATATGATTTGCTTTAAAATACTCAGATGGATGGAGGGTAAGGAGTGAACCCAGGATAGATGAAACAAATTTGGCAAAATGTTGCTAACCATTTAATTTGGATGTTGTTGTTGTTATGTGCCGTCGAGTCGTTTCCGACTCATAGCGACCCTATGCACAACAGCCCTAAACCCTGCTCTGTCCTGCGCCAAACGCACCGCCTCTGACACACCCATCCCGATTACCCCGGTGACCGAATCAATCCATCTCATAGAGGGTCTTCCCCTCCTGC
>NW_006399807.1:79674-80535 GCF_000299155.1 Elephantulus edwardii
ACTCTAGGTTTGAATCTGTTCTTCAGTTCCTTGAGCTTAAGAAATACTGAGCGAGTCCGGCCCTTTTGATTTTCTGACTCTAGCTCCTCGCAAATGACCATATGATTAATTTGGATAGTAAAAAAAACTTTCCTTTTTGGTGCAGGAGAAAATTTCTAGAATAAGTTAAAGAACAATAACAAAACCCCAAAATTATTCCAAGATACATTTAATTAAATAGTTATCCAACTAGTGGGGGGAATAAGATCTTTTTTTCCTTAGGAGACTGAGAAACGTTGTTAGGTACTGTCAAGTCGAGTACAACTTATAGTGACCCTGTGAACAGTGATCTGACCGTCCTATCCTGTGCTGTCCTCACGATCTCTGACACACTGAAGCCTATTGCTGTAGTCACTGTGTCAATCCACCTGGTTGAGGGTTATCTTCTCCTCTACCATCCTTCCTTCCCAAAGCATGGTGTTTCTCTTCAAGGAATAACTTTTCCTAGCAGCATCCTCAAAATATATGAGACAAAGCTTCATCAACTTTGTCTCCAAGGAGCACTCTGGCTGCACCTTGTCTAAGACATATCTTTTTATTCTTTTGGCAGTTCATGGGATATTCAACACTCTTCTCCAACACTCTACTTCAAAGGCATTAATTCTTCATCTGTCATCCTTAGTCATTGTTCAACTCTCAGATGCATAGCAGATAACTGAAAAGACCGTGGTCTGAATCAGGCACACCTTAGTCCTCAAATTGACATCTTTGCTCCTTAATAACTTAGAGAAGTTCCTGACTATAGAATAAAAATAACCCAAGACTTTTAAATATATTCCTTAGAATTTCTTTTATATACTACATTATGTTGTTGTTGTTGTT